>NC_142812.1:50009318-50288699 GCF_049724085.1 Artemia sp. Qi Xiang Cuo
ATTTTAAAATGATTTTCTTAAATTCTGGTAAAGATATAACACCAGTTACTCGCCAGAGAGGGGTTTATCAAATACCATGTGACTGTGGCCATTTTTATGTTGTTAGAACCCATCAAAATTTTTAAAAACGCCTGCAACAACACAAAGATAACATAACTAAAGCTTTAAATTCTAATAATAAAAATATTTCCTGTGATTCTGCTTTAAGCATTCACATATATGATAACCCTAGTCATAAAATGCTTTTTGAAGAAACTTGCCTTATTAGCAATGATTTAGCCATAAAACAGGTTGTTCGAGAGGCAATTGAAATTAAAATCAAAATAATTAATAATATTTCTTTAAATTGAGATTTGGGGGACTATTCACTTAATGCCCTATACACAAATTTAATTAAAAATGATTTGACCAATTATATTAAAAAACCAGCAAATAACTCCACTCAACCTATTACGAATAGACCTTCTAGGCTGGCTGCCAAGAATGCGAGAATAGCTTGAGAAAGTTGTCTGTAATTGTTTTATTTCCATCTGATTGAACTATTCTCTGTCCATTTCGCTTGGAATACCAGTCAGGGTTGAATTTCCTTGAAGTAATGATATTAGGGCTATTTTAAAACTTTTTTTTAATAGATCTAATGATTGAATTTTAAAGCAAGTTTCTTTTTATAGTGTTTTTGTTTTCTTCGTCTGTTTTGCTGAGGACGGCCCTTGGATATAGGGTCGAAATATTCATTTAAAGTTGCGTTCCACTGTCTTGTATAAAAATTTCCCTGTTGTTCTACTTATTTGTTTACAAAATTTTGATTCGACGTGTTTTAGGAAATGACTGAAATGATAGGGGTGTCGGTTGCTATCTATTCACTTATAACTATTAAAAAAGGCACTATCCCATTCAATTTCTAATTGAATTATCGCTTTTTAAGTTTTAACGTTAACACTGTCAATAAGAACTTTTTTTGCCCCAGGGCATAACTTACAGCCCTTGCCCTTAGGGCTGTGGGGGGAGGGGTCGTCATCCTTAAAGACCTACTTTCCAAAACTTTCAACTACGTTGAATAAAATGGCTATCTAAAAATTTTGATTGGATGTGTTTGGGGAAAAGGTGGGCGTGAGAGGGGGGTTAGTTGCCCTCAAATCACTTTCGACTATTAAAAAGGGTACTAACCCTTTGAATTTCAAATCGAAAGAGCTCTTTTTCAAGTTTATACGACAAAGATTTCAATAAAAACCTTATATGCCCAAGGGCATTACTTATAATCCTTGCCCTGAGGGTTGTGGTGGAGTGTCCTCCTCAAAAATATGTTTTCTATCTGGAAATCAACTACGCTGAACAAAATGGCTATCTCAAAATTTTTATTGGATGTGTTTGGGGGAATGATGGTTGTGGAGGGGGGGGGGCGCTAGTTGCCCTCCAATCACTTTTGACTATTAAAAAGGGCACTAGCCCTTTGAATTTCCAATCGAATGAGCTTTTTTTAAGTTTCTACGACAACGCCTTCTGTAAAAACCTTATATGTGCCCAGGGCATAACTTAAAACCCTTGCCCTGAGGGCTCTGGGGGAGTGTCCTCCTCAAAAACATATTTTCTATATGGAAATCAACTACGCTGAACAAAATGGCTGTCTCAAAATTTTTATTGGATGATGGGCGTGGGGGGGGGGGCTAGTTTCCCTCCAATCACTTTAGACTATTAAAAAGGGCACTAGCTCATTGAATTTTCATTTGAATGAGCCTATTTTGAAGTTTCTATGACAACCGCATTCCGTAAAGACCTTATATCCCCCCAAGGTTGGATTCAGACCCCTTATTTCAAGCGTTGGGGGGGAGTGTCCTTCTCAAAAACATATTTTCTAGCTGGAAATCAACTACGATGAAGAAAATGGCCATCTCTAAAGTTTGATTGAATGTGTCTGGGGGAATGAAGGGCGTGAGGGGGGCTAGTTGCCCTCCAATCACTTTTGACTATTAAAAAGGGTATTAGCTCTTTGAATTTCCAATCGAATGAGCCTGTTTTGAAGTTTCTACGACAACGCCTTCTATAAAAACCTTATATGCCCCCAGGGCATAACCTACAACCCTTGCCCTGAGGGTTTTGGGGTAGTGTTCTGCTCAAAAGCAGATATTCTATTTGTAAATCAACTACGTTAAACAAAATGGCAATCTCCCAATTTTGATTGGCTGTGTTTGGGGGAATGATGGGCGTGGGGGGGCTTGTTGCCCTCCAATCACTTTCGGCTACTAAAAAGGGTACTAACCCTTTGAATTTTCAATCAAATGAGCCTGTTTTGAAGTTTCTATGACAACTTCTTTTATAAAATCCTTATATGCCCCCAGTGCATAACTTAAAACTCTTGCTCTGTGGGTTGTGGGGGAGTTTCATCCTCAAAAACATATTTTCTATCTGGATATCAACTACGCTGAACAATATGACTGTCTCAAAATTTTGATTGGATGTGTTTGGGGGAATGATGGGCGTGGGGATGGCTAGTCTCTCTCCAATCACTTTCTACTATTAAAAAGGGCACTAGCCACTCCAATTTCCAATCGAATGAGCCCTTTTCGAAGTTTCTACGACAACTCCTTCGATACGAAGTGCCCGGCTATGGAGGGAGAAAAAACCCAAAAAAAAACACATTGTACTCACATCGTTCTTTACTTAGGCAGCGCTCGCGCGCTGCCTATGATAGTTCTGTTCTCAAAAGAGAACAACTTTTGCTGCCTTAAAAAGAATAAAGAAACTTCGAATCAATGCAAGTTTAAAACTTAAAATGAATTTAAATTATTTTGTATATAAGGGGGGTTTATCCTCCTCAACATCTGGCTCAATAAGCTAGAGTTTTAATAGTGCTTTGAAAAAAACTTTTTTTTTCCAACTTAATGGCTTTAGTGTTTCAGTAAATGTTTCTTTAAAAAAATCGAAAAAATTGTCAAACTTCAGAGTAAAGAGCGAGAGATTAAGGAGGAGACAGCCCCCGTCCTATATAAAATAATAAGTTCTATTCAAATAGGCACCAAAGCTGTTCCTTACTTTAAGTTGAAAAACTTTTTTTTTTAATTCAGTTTCTGATTGTTTTCCAAATCATGCCCAGGCCTAACCAAGATATAATGCGGGGTACCGGCCCCTTAAACACCAGTTTGTGTACTGTTAAAACGCATATATCAATAATTGTAAATTGATCAGTACCACCCTTCGTTTTCAGTTTTTCTGGTTAAGAATTGGAATGTTGGATTGCAATTTAAATTTTGGATAAAACCTGAATATGCTTAAAAGTCCTTATTAACATTTCTACAACAGAATTTTGGTTGGACGAAGATGGGTATTTGTTCATATGGATTGAAATTCTGTGAGACTTTTGATCTCCTTTATTGGCTGAAGCCATCACAAAGTATGCAATAAGATTCTCCGATCTTATTGCAATAAGATAAATACATTACACATATATTTAAATACATTGCAATGTTGAATATAAATGAAAAAGAGAAATCTTACCATTTGAAACTGCTGAAAACAGAGTTCTCAGTAGTATTCCCCCCCCCCTTCAATTAATTTCCTGGCGGGGTACGTGATAGCCCGCCTCGCCTTTTCTAAATCTGTGCTGGTAGATATGGGAATATAATAATGTTTGCTACATAGAGAAATATTTTAATTAATTCCTGCCCTCCCCCCACCTTCTCCCACATTTCAACAAAGGTTCACGGAGAGTAAACCGCTTGGGCATTAAAATCCGATCTTTTAGGCATCTGCTCCGGAGAAGAACCTCATCATTTCCACCATTAAAAAATTTCCCCTTGGATTTGCCATGTCATTGCACCTAAAAAGGAAATGTCCCTAATCCATCCCCCCAAAATATGCTAAATTCATAATCTTTTTGGAAAATAATATCCCTCCAATTCGTCAAAAGTGGTAGACAATTAGCTCGCACCTGAATCCAAATTCTAATATATTTGATTGTTATATTTAACTTGAAATAATATTCTTCACCAAAACTCTCTGTAACACATCTCTAGAAAAATAAACTAATTAGAGTCATTGTGCTAGGAACCCCATGTTGAATCCCTTGGTCTTCTAGCCTAGTCCTTAAATCTCTAAGAAAAACATCCTAACCTTCTATGGGGCCTTGACCAATATTCCATCTACTGTATTGGAGAAACCACTTTCGTTTAGCAGTTGTTGTTATTTTTTTTTATATATATATGTGGAATGCCCACGAAGATTTTATATTCAGCTTTAGCAATTCTTCATACTTGGCTCTGGCTAGCCTCTGTTCCGGATAGCGAAATAATCTTAGCCAGAATTTAACCATCTGTACAACCTATCTTTTCACAATAATAATCCCAAATCCCCTTTTATGACGAGATAATGCGTTATTTTCTTCAATCCATACATCCATTTACAATACTTGAGCTGAAACGACTCCATTTGTTTGATCTGAGATCTGTCCCCCAGATCTAAGCACCAGAATGAAGGAATGACATTATTTTGGGTTTGAATCCTGTTTTAGCATTTTTTAGGCAACTAGCTTCCTTTGAAATACTACTCTTGTATAGTGTAAACATGGCAGCTCTACCTTTTGTAAAACTGGCTGTAGTACGTTTTTTCCAGGAGTCATTAGCGGAAAAATGGAAACCCAAATAACTTGCTTCATTTACAACCCGGATCTCTTTGCTATTAAAATAAAATTTATGAACCTGTTCATTATTGCTTTTTTATTCACTAAAAACCATAATTTCCGTTTTATCAACATTTCATTGTAATTTTTTGAGATTCAGGTAACCCCAGGCAAGATTAAAAAAAAATTCTTTTAAATATTGTCATTTTTATAACTTTAAGAAATAAAAAATTAATTAACATTTTAGGGAATAGATATCAGGATATTTATATTAAACTGACAATGCACATTTTTTCAGTGGATTCGTTACAATTGTTTCAGTAATGTACAAGTATAGTAAAGTAAAGTACAGTAGAGTACAGTATATAGTACATAGTACAGTAAAGTACAGTATATTTTGGCTCTTAGAAAGCATGGGGGTTTAGAACCCTACTCATATTAATTTCTGCTCGTTTTGAGTTTGACTCTATTATTTATTTGGATTTCTGTTTGTTTTGGGTTTCATTTGTTTATTGATACTGATTTGTGGTAGTTGTATACTTGGTAGAATATTTGATTCTATTTTTGTTCATTTTTGGTTTAATGGAGTTCTTTACTTTTTTTTGAAAAACTTATTTTGTGGAAAAGTTTTTAAATTAATCATTAATAAACATAGACAATAACATAGGTGATACTGAGGTACCTTGCCTGAGACCTATATTACTACAGATAATCCTGGGAATACCATTTCCCAAACCTGTTACCCTATTTTTGTCCCCTGTTACATATTATCATTATTGTCTAATGTTTTTTATTATTGTTTTAATTCTCTAAAATTCACAAAGCAAACTGATTTTTCAGTAAAACATTGAGTTAATAACTTTCGTGAGACACGGTGTTTTAGAATATTGTTAATTTTTAGTTCTTTACACCATAATTTATTTCATTCCTTATTTTGAAGTCGTATAAAATTAAAAAAAAATGTGATTTGATAATGTAGTTTTTAATTTTATTAAAGGACTAAAAGTAACAGGCAAGATCTGTGAGGTCACATTGATAGTGGGAATGCTGGGAGGGAGAATGTCTACTGGTAACTTGTTAAAATTTGCGCCAAAACACTCATTCAGACAATTTGAAATCTCCTTCGTATCAGAGATAGTGTTACCATCAGGTTTTCTCATGTTAGGTGTAACTTGACGGGATGGGTTGGTCTTAGACATATACTGCCAAAACCTTGTAGGATTTATTCTAGGGTGGAGGCAATGGCTTCTTCATAATCATCGACAATCTTCCGGGTCATGTTGTGTAACTTATTTTGACACTTGGAAATTTTTCCCATAATGATTGTGACGCTTACATTTTATATATTTATACGAAGCCCGATGTCTCTTCTTTCTTGCTTTTTTTTACACGGTGAGGGGAGGTTTTTGGTCTTTTAAACCAACAAATCTTGGTGTGCTTTGGTTTCAGGCCAAGCAGAGTTGATTTGAGGAAATTCCCATTGCTTTCAATATCACTGTCCTCAGCTATAGGCTCATTCCAATCAAATTTCTCTTAATCTTCATAAATTAGTTTAAAGTTAATAAAAATCTTTTTAACCTTATTATTTTTTCGCTTGCTAGTGGTGATTCTATTTTAAGGGCAAACGTGAACACTAGCATCAAGGCGCACCAAACCATCAAATATTTCTTTTTAATGTGAGTAAAGTAAGTAAAAAGTAAAGAATACGGCATTGGACTTTACAGATCCTACAGGCGGTGCTGATCTCTGTTTCTTGGTCATTCAGCCATGAAGTGCAAGGGGGGGGGGGGCTTGGGGGCCAAACATCCTTTGCTTTCGCAAACCCTTCCTGTTTACATTCTCCGGGTTCCCATTTGCACCAGGGTCGACTCTGGATGAGCTTACAGAGTCGCACCACTGACCATCGTCCCAAACCAAATAATTGGGTACATTAGGATTTGAACCCTCGCCCTCTCGGACAAAGAATCCAAAATCCAGCGCACCAATCCAATCGGTTAGGATGGCTCAATGTAATGTGTTTTTTCATAAAACTTTGTTCTCAATCAACTGAACAATATATATCTTCCTCTACTCATTTAAGGCTTGGTCGACTCTGGCTGAGATTACAGAGTCACGTCACTGACCCCGTCCCAACCAAATAACTGGCCACACCAGAAATCGAACCCTCGCCCTTCGAGCAAAAGATTCCAAATCCTGCGCGCCATCCATTTGGCTTTTCTTCTACAGTCGTCATTTTTACTCCCTCATCCGTTTACATTTACCCCCCCCTCCCACCGCTTAAATACTTTATGGAAACAGGGCTTTATTGTCGAAATCCTTTCATACCAAACAAAAAGACTGAGATAAGAGTTTGGAAAACGAGACAAGTAAATCATCCTTATATAGCCCTCTAGAAATCCATGCAAGATGGCATCGGTACCGAGCTTTGAATCAGAAGAAAAACAGGTGGTAGCACAGCGGAAGCACATGCTTGATTAAAGTTTAAAAATTCATTTCTATGTAAGTAACCAATCACCTCATCTTAGGCCCTTAAATGTGGTTCTGAAATAAACGTAGTTCATTGCTTCACGCTTTGGCCTGGAACTCAGCTAGGCTACACTTTCATAGGGTGAGATGTAGTTAAAAAGGCCAACTATAGATCTAGGATTAGCCTATTTAGTGGATTTTATGATAATTGTTTGGTTTTTTGTAACTATGGTGTGTATGTGCAATCTAATGATAAGCTTTGCTTTCAAATTTTTTAGAGGTGAATTTACAGTGAAAGATGCACGAGTACTTAACCTAGGCTAGCCAGTAAATATTCACCAAATTATATTATTGAGTTAGCCTATAACTAAAGTGAATATACCACTCAATGCTTTTTTTATGCTCTTTACAAATATAATAATCATTTATATTTGCAAATATTTACCCTGAATTGGTATATATAGGGGTGGGGCCTAAAATCCATTTCTGACAAAAATGATTATTATATTCATAAGGAGAATAAAAAAAGGCATCAAGGGGTATATTTAATTTTAGTCATAACTCAATAATATGATTTGGTAAATATTTACCTGCTAGCCTATTTAGGGTTTGAACAGTTCTGAAAGAAATATGGTAATAAAATTGGCAAATTTGTAGGCCTAGTTGACAACAGGGTAATTTTTACAATTCATATTATTGATTTTATAATTTTACAATTTTTACAATTCATATTATTCCCTCCCAGGGTACATTTTTGGCTCTTGATTCATTCTTGAAAGTTTCATTCTCTAGCTCCACTACTTCTGAAGATAGCAAGAAGCCCTTAAATTAGAATTTTCCAGTTTCAAACATCATACATTTGCTCTTTTTCTTAAATCTAAGAAAAAGACTCTTGGCTTAAAGTTCTACAGAAGTAACTAGAATTGTATTTTCAAAACCTAAGCCAATGAAAAAGAAATTGAAAACTCAAAACTTAGGCAAAATGTTTTTTTTCAAAATTAAGATAGGCCTAGGTACAACACTGTCAGATATGATATGCAATCTTAATTATAACTAATAAGAAAAGGGTCAAAACAGTGGCTTGGCAGTTTTTTCTCAGTGTATCTAATTGCTGTGTTAATTCCTGAAAGTTTTATCAAACAGTTTGTGGTAATGAACTGTAAGTAAGGAGTGACCCAGCTCAATGGTAACTGAAACTCTAAAGAAAATGGAATTTTGATACCAATAGATACGTCAAAAGAAACAGATTTTAATGCTGATTTCAAATATATAAGTTTCATCAAGTTTAGTCTTACCCATCAAAAGTTACATGCCTGAGGAAATTTGACAGATTTTAGAAAAAAGGGGGAAAGACCCCCTAAAAGTTATAGAACCTTAATGAAAATCACACCATCATATTCAGCATATCAGAAAACCCTACTGTAGAGGTTTCAAGCACCTATCTACAAAAATGTGGAACTTTGCATTTTTGGCCAGAAGAAAGATCACGGATGCATGTTTTTTTTCCAGGGGTGATTGTACCAACCCAGTGGTCCTAGAATATTGCAGGAGGGCTAATTAGAACAGAAATTAATTGTTCTAGTGCCCTTTTTAAGTGACCAAAAAAATGGAGGGCAACTAGGCCCTCCATTTTCATGCTCATTTTTTTCCCCAAAGTCACCCAATCAAAATTTTGAGATAGCCATTTTGTTCAGCATGGTTGAAAATATGATAACTATGTCTTTTAGGATGACTTAATCCCCCAAAGTCCCTGGGGGAGGGTTGAAAGTTATGAACTTTACCCAATGTTAACATATAGTATTGGTTTTTGGGAAGTATACAGACATTTTCAGGGGGGATTTTTTTGGGTAGGGTGGGGGGGTCAGGGCTATATGGGAGGATCTTTCCATGAAGGGAGTTGTCATGGGGGAAGTAACGTTGCTATGAAGGGGGTGCTGGATTTCCCAGCATTATTAAAGAAAAAGATCAGAAATTAAACAATAAAAAAAAAACAAGTTCTTCAACTGAAAGTAAGGAGCAACATCAAAACTTCAAGGGGTCATTTTTAAAGAATTGGAACAAAATTTGAACTTTAGCTTAAAGAGTAAGGTATTGAATAGGAGCGAACCCCCTAATGTACATATTAAAAATCTATTAATATAGAAGATTGTTATGTAAGTTAATTTGTAAGTTACATATATTTATTACTAATAAAAAAGTCCGTAAATAAAATTAAACAAGTTTCAAAAAAGCCATTTAACCAAAAAAAGTAAAATTAATATGCAAATTTTGTTTTAATTATTCATGTACAGTGAGCCAAAATCAAAACCTGCATTAATTCAAAAATGTTCAAAAATTAGATAAAAAAACAAGTTTTTTTAACCAAAAGTAAGGAACAATATTAAAACTTAAAACAAACAGAAATTATTCTGTATATGAAAGGGACTGTCCTCTCCTCAATGCCTTGCTCTTTATGTTAAAGTTTGATTGTCTCAAAACTCTATTTTTTTTTTACAATAAAAAACTTTAGTGTAAAGAGCAAGGCATTGAGGAGGGGACAGCCCCTTTCATATATGGAATAATTTCTGTTTGTTTTAAGTTTTAACATTGTTCCTTAATTTTGGTTAAAAAAAATTGTTTTTTTTTTATTTAATTCACCTTACTGAACTACTTTCCAAGATATCAAGAAGGCCCTAAACTAGAATTTTCCAAAGAACAACATCATGCAAAAAGAAAAATATAAGAAAATGAGGAATTTTGGAATATCCTACCTTTATTCCAAAGTATATATTGAATATATGGTGAGAATGTCCTATGGAATTTTTTTTAGAGAGGCCAAGCTCTCATAGCAGGGTAAGATAAAAGTTAAGGAAGATAATTGAAAATAGGAAAGTAGTGACACCTGTATAAAGGTTTCCTTACTATGGAAGTGCATAGAGATAACAGACTGACACTAAGAAATATGAGTAGTTACTTCCTGTGGACTTGGTCTGGTACTGATATCCATAGTACATGATACCATTTCACACCTTTCAATTGAAAATACGCTTCTAAGTGTACATCAAATGATTTTCCTGTCTAAAATATCTATTTTTAATTTAATTTCAATAATATGGAGTCAAACTCCATGTCAGAATCAAGAAAATTTTAGATGGACAGAACCATATTTACTCTGCAAGTAATTTAGAATAGAGGTTGAATCATACTCCAAAATCTTTCTTTTTTTCATTTGTTTATTTATCATACCCTAATTTGCACTTAAGAGCAAATAAGGTCTAATGCTAGATGTTTGACTCTGTTGTTTAGATGACAACTATTTTTACACTTTACATAAATAAAAAGTTGGTTGTCACTGTGTTTTTGCAGCCCAGTGACACACCTTCCAACTAGGAGAGTGTTGAATAGATACAATTTAAGCCCACTTGGCAGTTGTCTGTGAGCTCTAAAAAATATCATATTTTCTGTGGCATAAGTGAAAAAAATCATTATGGTTTCCATACAGAAATTCTCCTTGCCATCCAGCTTTGTTGTGACTTGGTGATAAACATTGCTAAAAGCACATTTATGTATTTTGTTGAATGCTGCTATTCCTATTAGAAGCATGTGTGGAGTAAATTTTGAGCTCTGGTGATGTGAAGTGTTGCCACTATGCCTGAACTTTTTTTTGTGCAAAATGATTAAAAGCAGACCAGTGAAGTGTCAGAGACAGTCACCAAAATAAGACTTGATATTTGCAAAAGTTGCAACAAAAGTTTGGAAGAAAATATTTTTGCAACTCATGCAAGTCATGGCTTTGTATAGATTGCATTGAAATGACCAAACCTGAGTACATGCTTTTTACAAAGATGTCCTGCCAGCTTGGGTCTGTATGGCAGTGCCCTGTGTGTAAACAAAAAAGTATTTAAAGTCAAGGGTTTACCACCTCTGAAATGAAGAAAATAATCAAGTCTGAAATACAGGGTTTGTTCAGAATTCTTGAGAAGTTTAATTAGCTGCTTGCCCCAGTACATTCAGAAGTTGAGCAAAAAGAAGCAGAGCTTAAAGCAAAATGTTGCATGTTGGAGATTTGGGAGCATGCTGCAGCTTAGCTGGCTAAGGGAACCAGGATGGATCAGTTCCAAATGATGGTGAATTTCTGTTGAACCTGGTTACAACACAGAAAAATCTTATTGCTTTTGGTTTGCTGGAGAACCTAAACTCAAAAAGCAGGAAGCAGCAGAACAAATCTGACTTGAAGCAGATTAACAAAGATTTTCTCAAAGATTTCATGTCAAAGTTTAGTTTTACAGCCCATTTAGGTAAACATCAAGCAGGAAAATGCAGGTCTGTTAAACTCATATTTAAGACAACTATTGAGAGAGACAAGGCTTTTCTGTTTTTAACCACAAATCTCCATACAACAAAGGCAAGATTTCCTGAGCTTAGAATTGTGCACAACCATTCAGAAATTGAGATGGCTGAAAAGAAAAAATATGACATGCTGAAAGAAGAACTTAATGCAGAAACTAGTGCTGGAGAGGTTAGCTTGAAAATCAGATATGGTAGATTCGGTCCTGAGCTAGTTTGCATTGACTCTTTTTGCTTACTCTGAGGAAATCAGGGACAAGCAGCCCTCTCCAGGCTTGAAATGGAAGAATAATCTTTCTGTGTTGTATACAAATGCTGATGTACTTTCAAACAAATTTCATGAACTGTATTCTTTGGTAAATCCACAAAAACCTGATATAGTTATTGTGACTAAGGTGCTTCCAAAGCATTGCCTTGATCCCAAAGCACATTCCTGTCAACTGAGTGGTTATAATATTGTGCACAACAAGAATTCAAAAAGAGGAGTTTGTATTTATGTTTTGTCATCATCAGAATTGAAATATGTAAAAGTAGATATTTTGTTTACTAGGGAGTTAAGTGAAGTAATAAGTGTGAAAGTTAAGTTGCCAGGGGTATCCCAAAATGTGAGGATTGTGGGTATATATTGAAGCCAATCTAGAAATGAATTTAGCATGTTAAATGACATATAATTTAGCCTGCTGAGTTATCTGTTGTACCTTCTTCTTCTTCTTCTATTTAACAGCAGGTGGGCTTTTCAGTAACACTATTTAGCCCTTTTCCTTTTGCTTCACTCTGTGGGCTACAGAGCTACTGACTTGATTGCCTCATATTTATTATATGTATTCAGATATCTTTCAGCAGATATTTCGACTCTAGAAGTTCAAATATAAGATGATAGATCTCGATTTCTATACTATGTGTGTAGGTATAGTTGGTTAGGCTCTTGGCTGATAGTGAGATTTTGTTGTGTTTGAAGTATTTTAACACTTTAGAAAGCAAGTTATGTTGTGCAGACGTCAGCATATTACATTCAAATAGGCAATGGTCAATTGTTTCATTATTCATATTACAATGCCTGCAAAGAGGGGACAGGGGAATTGAACCACTTGAATTAGAAAGCTTATATGAGAATGCAATGAATTTTAGTCCATTTGTTCCAGAACGGATTCTATGAAACATTTTAGAAAGATACTTATTGGGAAAGGGGGAAAGGATAGGATTAATCTTATTAAAATTAATATCTGATAGCCTCCATTGGTAAATATCTCTAATTAGGATTGGTCTCCCACTTGGCTGGTCAATATTTATAGCATTTTTTACTATTTCATCAACCTGATGATTACCACATTTGCCAGAGTGGCTAGGAATATACTGAAAGTAAGTTTTTATGCCACTTGAAGCAAAATTATCAATAATACTGTGACAATGATAAGTGTCAATGTCCAACTTATATTGAGGAGCTGAGGCCAGCAACTCAAGGCTTGATAAAGAGTCAGAATAGATGATAATATTATTCGAATTTTCAATCAAAGATTGGTTTTACTTAAGGTGTTCTAATGCCATGATTATGGCATTTAACTCAGCAGACATTATAGATAAATTATCAAATAATCTCTCGCCCATTGCAATTTTCAGGTGAGGAAGGAAAACACCACTTGCAACCTTCTCATTCATTTTTGACCCATCAACAAATATTTGGAAATGATTTTTATAGGTAATTGTATTAAGTTCTGCAAATTTTTTCTGGACAAAAGCAATGGGGGTTAAATCTTTATTCCATTTTGAAAATTCAGTATTTATTATGGGAAATGACCAATTCCATGGAGGGGATTGGGGGAAAGTAGGTGCAATAGACTTTGCTGGTACAGGGAACTTCTTTTGAATATTGGCATACTCATCTGCAATACCTCTATACATGGCTGGATTTCTTAACTAATTATGTAATGTGTGTGAGCTATTTGAATCAATTTTTGCAAGATGTTTTATCAAGAGAAAGCTACGTCTCTCCCTTATTGTTGTTAATCCACTCTCCATAAGCAGAAACTTGGTGCTTGTGGGTTTCCTAAGACCAGATATGACACATATTTTATCATTTTGTGTTGTTTCAATTTTTTGTATCTGGGTCTTTGCACATGCACCATAGACAATGAGCCCATAGTGAATATGGGGTCTTATATGTGATTTATAAAACTGGAGTAAGGTTTTCTCCTTACAACCCCAGGGTGTGGAAAGAAGTCTTTTTAGTATATTTGTTTTTCTATAACATTTTTTTATTGTGTTTGAAATGTGGAGGTGGAAATTAAGTTTTTGGTCAAGCATGAGACCTAGGTAATTAATATTATTATCCTCTGGAATAGTTGTTTTATTTAGAGTTAGTTTTGCATTAACATGGTTTCGCTTCCTGTGAAATTGGATTATTTTTGACTTGGTGGGTGCAATGGGTAAATCTGAATGTTGAGAGAATTTTTCAAACTGGAAAAGGGACTTTTGCAGATTTGACTGTGCTATCTGAAAGGTGTTGCCACATGACCATAGCACCGGTTCGTCAGCATATTGTAGATTCGTGTGGGGTAGGTTCATATCCCAGAGATATAGGGCAAATAGGAGGCAACTAAGGACTGCTCCCTGAGGTAGACCTTTGGATACTGTCTTTTGGGGTGAAGAGGCTGAACCAACACAAACAATGAAACTTCGCACTTCTATGAATGATTTAATAAAGGATACTAGCTTGGGAGGTACTCCAAGGTTTGCAAGTTTATTTAAAAGGATTTGGTGGTTCACATTGTCATATGCACCTTCAAAATCAAGGAAAGCTGCCACTAGGATATTATTTTTTGAGAAAGATTCATTTATTGCATTTGTTAGCAAAATGAAAGCATCTGTTGAGGAGTGGTATTTCCTGAATCCAGTTTGAGTGTGTGGGATCATTTTATTTTTCTCAACAAACCAGAGGAGTCTGTGATAAATCATTTTCTCCATTATTTTCCCCATCACAGGTGTAATCATTATGGGCCTATAAGACTCAGGGTTATCTTTTGGTTTATTTTTCTTTAGGATTGGTAGGAGGGACGAACATTTCCATATATTGGGGAACCTAGAGGATGCCCAAGCGTGATTATAACAATTTAGCAGTTCTTGTTTGTATGAAGGTGTGAGATTCTTTATCCATGTAGGGTGTATATTGTCATAGCTGCTGCTAGTTTTGGACCTAATATGATGTATTGCATTATTCAATTCCTGGATTGAAAATGGATTAGTTCTGTACTCGGATCCTGGGCGTGGTTGGTAACTAGGGTTCATAGGAATTGTGGACAGATTGCTTTGATTGTTTGATGTTAGCTTATTAACAAAAAGAGTTGCAAATAGGTTAGCCTTTTCAATATCATTGTCATAATGGGTATTATTATGTATAAGCTCATACAGGAGTGGGTTGGGAGAAGTCTTTTTCCCACATATGTGGCTTATGACTTTATGTATAATTGGCTCATGCGTTTCTCTGGAGAGATTATTTGCAAAATTATTCCAGTATATATATTTAGCATCTATTATAGTCCTTTTTAGATTAGATTCTGCTTGTAATTTTTTTAAATATGTAGTAGGTGTTGTTTTTTTTATGAATTCTGTCCTAGCTGCCTTTTTTATCTTCCATTTATTTAGGCACTCATTTGTCCACCATGCTTTAGGAATTTGTTTTGGGAATGTTTTCTTAGGTGTTGTCCTGGGGATAGCATGATTAGCCTTGTACCTTTTGTCTGTTTCCTCAAAAATTCTTGTTCTTGGTGCTGTCAATGTGCCTAATACTGACTTGTCATCCCAAGCTATGTCAGGGATAGACCAGAGTTTTGCATTTAAACTTGTGCAAACCTTACAGGATAGTTTTCTGTACCAGTATGTTGCTGATCCCACAAGACTCAGAAGTGATTCCACTCCCATGTACTAGACTTGGTGATCACAAAATCTCCAGATGACATAGTAGACCTTAAGATGCTGCCACCTCTAGGTAAAAGCAACCATGTAGTTATGTCTATCAATGAATGTAAGTGCAGCAGTGAACTCTGGTTCTAAATTTTATTATGATTACACCAAGGGTCATTATAATGATATTCAAGACTTTATCTGTTCTGTTTCTATTGTTGAGGAGCTTCAGTCTTGTAATGCAGATGTAGATATTGCTTTTGAATTTATCCAAGAGGTTATAAAAGAAGCATGTGATAGGTTCATTCCACATTATCATAGGCAAGGCAATAGCACTGCTTAAGTGAAGAACAATGTTGGCACAATGTATTATTTATTTATTTATTTTTTTTCTTTAGACAGGGCACTTTGTATCAAAGGAGTTGTTGTAGAAACTTCAAAAAGGGCTCATTTGATTGGAAATTGGAGTGGCTTGTCCCCTTTTTAACTCGAAAGTGATTGGAAGGTAACTACTACCCCTTCCATGCCCACCACTTCCTCAAACACATCCAATCAAAATTTTGAGATATTGATTTTGTTCAGCATAGTTGATTTCCAGGTAGAAATTATGTTTTTAAGGAGGACACTCCCTGACAGCCCTCAGGGCAAGGGTTGTAAGTTATGCCCTGGGGACATATAAGGTTTTTATAGAAAGTGTTGTCATAGAAACTTCAAAAAAGACTTTTTTGATTGGAAATTCAAAGGGCTAGTGCTCTTTAATAGTTGAAAGTGATTGGAGGGCAACTAACCCCTCTCTCATGTCCACCATTTCCTCAAACACATCCAATCAAATGTTTGAGAGCAATTTTCTTCAACGTAGTTGAAAGCTCTGGAAATTCGGTCTTTGAGGATGACACCCCCCCCCCCCAGCCCTCAGGGCAAGGGTTGTAAGTTATGATCTTGGGGCATATAAGGTTTTTTATAGAAAGCATTGTTGTAGAAACTTCAAAAAGGGCTCATTTGATTGGAAATTGAAATGGCTAGTGCCCTTTTTAAAGGTCTTTGATGATGACAACCCCCCATAGCCCTAAGGGCAAGGTATGTAAGGTATGATCTTGGGGCATATAAGGTTTTTTATAGAAAGCATTGTTGTAGAAACTTCAAAAAGGGCTCATTTTATTGGAAATTGAAATGGCTAGTGCTCTTTTTTATTGTCAAAACTGATTGGAAGGCAACTAACACCCCTTCCACGCCCACCATTTTTCCAAACACATCCAATCAAAATTTTGTGATAGCCATTTCTATTTTGTTCAAAGTAGTTGAAAGGTCCAGAAATTATATCTAAGAGGAGGACACTCTCCCCACAACCCTCAGGGTAAGGGTTGTAAGTTTTTCCCTGGGGGCATTTAAGGTTTTTATTGAAAGCTCTGTCATACAAACTTGAAAAAGGGCTCATTCGATTCGAAATTCAAAGGGCTAGTGCCCTTTTTAATAGTCAAAAGTGATTTGAAGGCAACTAACCCCCCTCTCATGCCCATTTTTTCTCCAAACACATCCAATCAACATTTTTAGATAGCCATATTGTTCAACATGGTTCAAAGTTTTAGAAATTAGGTCTTTGAGGATGATATCCCCCTCAGAGCCCTCGGGGCAAGGGTTGTAAGTTATGCCCTGGGGGCATATAAGGTTTTTATAGATAGTGATGTTGTAGAAACTTCAAAGAGGGCTCATTCAATTGGAAATTAGAAGAACTTGTGCCCTTTTTAATAGTCAAAAGTGATTGGAGGATAACTAACACTGCTCTCACACCCACCATTTCCCCAACCACATCCAATCAGAATTTTGAGATAGCTATTTTGTTTGATGTAGTTGAACAGTCTGGAAATCATGTTTTTGATGATGACACTCCCCTCAGAGCCCTCAGGA
The DNA here is from genome assembly GCF_049724085.1 of Artemia sp. Qi Xiang Cuo. Classification (NCBI taxonomy): domain Eukaryota; kingdom Metazoa; phylum Arthropoda; class Branchiopoda; order Anostraca; family Artemiidae; genus Artemia; species Artemia sp. Qi Xiang Cuo. The sequence continues at coordinate 50,026,525 of NC_142812.1, forward strand.
CAGGGGTTGTAAGTTATGCACTGGGGGCACATAAGTTTTTTTTATAGAAAGCGTTGTCATAGAAATTTCAAAAAGGAATCATTTGATTGGAAATTGAGACGACTAGTGTCCTTTTTAATAGTCAAAAGTGATTGGATGGCAAGTAACCCTGCTTTCACGCCCACCATTTCTCCAAACATATCCAATCAAAATTTTGAGATAGCCATTTTGTTCAGCATATTTGAAAGGTCTGGAAATTGTGTCTGAGGATGACAACCCCCTCACAGCCCTCAGGTCAAGGGTTGTAAGTTATGCCCTGGTGCATATACGGTTTTTATAGAAAGCGTTGTTGTAAAAACTTCAAAAAGGGCTCATTTGTTTGGAAATTGAAAGGGCTAGTGCTCTTTTTAATAGTCGAAAGTGATAGGACTGCAACTAACCCCCCTCTCATGCCCACCATTTCCCCAAACACAGCCAATCAAAATTTTGAGATAGCAGTTTTCTTCAATGTAGTTGAAAGTTCTGGAAATTGGGTCTTTGAGGATGACATCCCCAGCCCTCAGAGCAAGGGTTGTAAGTTATTCCCTGGGGGCATATAAGGTTTTGATTGAAAGCTTTGTCATAGAAACTTCTAAAGGGCTCATTTGATTGGAAATTGAAAGGGCTAGTGCCTTTTTTAATAGTTGAAAGTGATTGGAGAGCAACTAACACCCCTCTCAAGCCTACCATTTCCCCAAAGACATCCAATCAAAATTTTGAGATAGCCATTTTGTTTAAAGTAGTTGAAAGTTCTGGAAATTAGGTCTTTGAGGATGACAACCCCCTCACAGCCCTCAGGGCACGGGTTGTAATTTATGCCCTGGGGGCATATAAGGTGTTTATAGAAAGCGTTGTTGTAGAAACTCTAAAAGGGCTCATTTGATTGGGAATTGAGACAGAAATTGGTGGGTATAATGTGTTATTTCTATTTGTTTAGACCAGGGCACTTTGTATTGAAGGAGTAGTCTTAGAAACTTAGAAAAGGTCTTATTCAATTGAAAATAGAAAGGGCTAATGCTCTTTTTAATAGTCGAAAGTAATTGGAGGGCAACTTGTCCCCCTCCCATGCCCACCATCCCATTTGCCCATTATGTTCAAAAACTAAATGTGTGTTAATGCTAATTCCCAATTTGACATCTCAGCAGTATCCCAAGAACAACTGAGGGTATTATGTTCAAACTATTGGGGCTACTTCTGCTCTTAAAATTTAACCAAATCAAAATAGCATAAGTGTATCCAAGCTATCAAAGAAAATAAGCAGATTTTTTTTTTGCAAATGGTGTCAAGTTTTCTGTTTCAGGTCAACTAGAAGAGGTATGCAACTAAATTAAACATTACTATTTGTGTCCAGATTTTTAAAAGGGTGTATGTTTACAAAAATTGCTGAAAATTATTCTCCAGCATACAAATAGCAGGTGAAATTATAAAATCTTTAAAAAACGAAAAGATTTAAAGCATTATTTTCTTTTTCCCTGAAAAGTCTACATCAATATTAAACAAACAGAAATTAATTAAAATAAAACTTTTTCCTCAAAATAAGTTTTTCAAAGAAAAGTAAAGAACTCCATTAAACAAAAAATGAGCAAAAATAAAATAATCTACAAAGTGTGAAACTACCACAAATCAGCATCGATAAATAAATGAAACCCAAAACGAATAGAATTTACAATAAATAACCAAGTCAAACTCAAAATGAGCAGAAATCAACATGAGTAGGGCTCAAAACCCTTATTCCTTCCCAGGGCCAGAACATAATTTGCACTTTACTGAAAAAAATACAAATGAATGTGCATTGTCAGTTTAATATACATATACTGATATTTAGTAATCAAAATGTTAATATTATTTGATTTATTAAAGTTATAAAAGTAAAATTTGTATGTGATGCTATTAGCAATAAAAATAAACAATGGAAATGGTATATGTTGGGAAAAAAAATGAAGACTTGTCATGCGCATATAAAAGAGCTCAGAATTGTGCCACTTGATCTTTACATATAAGTTGGGAGTCACTCAAATTGTCAATCATTACTAGCATTTGAGGGTGTCCAAAGAAGTTTTGGAAGTATTTTAATTGAAACAAGGCTGATTCCTTGACTGATCCATGCATTTTTGATGAGGCTGATGTACTTAATCAAGTGTTTTTGTCATTTATTGTAAATCCAAATGACGTTCAAGCATGCAGTCTACCCCATTTTACCAAATTTATTTGAGCAGATAAAGTGCCTTTTGATGACTCTGATATTTCTTCAGAGCAGGTTTTAAAAATTCGCCATGATATTTCCATTAATAAAGCTCCAGATATAGATGGTATTTCTAATGCTTTTCTTTGGAAGACAGCTATGTGTTTAGCTGAACCCCTTGCTTTTTTGTTTAAATGTTGTTTATTGAGTAGTAAATGCCCCTTAGCATAGAAAAAGCAGTTGTAAAGCCACTCCATAAAAGAGGATCTAAGTCCCAATTTGCAAATTATTGTCCAATTTCTAACACCTCAATTTTTTGAGAGTTCTTGAAAAGATTATTGTATATTAGATACAGGATTACTTTGAGCAAAATAAATTATGGCATCCATCACAACATGGTTTCAGAAAAAAACAGGTCATGCAATACACAGTTGCTAGAAGTTATAAAAGATTTCCAATATATGGCTGATTTTGGTTGGAAGTTTGATTGCTTGTACATTGACTTCAGTAGTGTTTGGCAAAGTTTCAGTTAGTTTGTTGCTTGAAAAATGTGAAAAACATGAGCTAGGCAGTAGAACTTTAGCATGAATTAAAGATTACTTATCAGGCCATTCCCAGGAAGTTATAGTTGGTAGTGCACTTTCAAGTGAGAGCCTGATTTTGAGTGGTGTGCCACAAGGCAGGCTCAGTGTTATTTTGTTATGTTTGTCAATGATTTGCCTGAATTAATTCGTCGTTTCACTGTCAAACTGTTTGCAGACAATGTAAAACTGTATAAAAGTGTCACCTCCCCAGTAGACGTTGCCCTTATTCAAGAGGATCTGAGTGCCCTAAATGACAATAAATAAAAGTTCAAATAGAGATAAAATCATTTTATTAGACAGTGTTTCACAAACAGTGATAGAAATTCGCAAAAATACCAGATGTTTTGGTCATATATGCAGTGACCATCATCAGTAGTAAAATAAATTTTATACCTAAATGATTGGTGTAAATTGAACTCCATATTTGTAAACCATCAAGAATGTTTTGTATATTTGTATAGCTTGACTTATTGTTATTTTCTTGGTGATGCACCTGTTCCATCTGTGGATTCAGTAAGGGATTTAGGTATTTACTTTGATAAACAGTTGAAGTTTCACAAGCCTGTGTCAATAATTTTCGCGAAATGCTAAATATAGTTTGCTTCAAATTAAGTTAAGTTTCAGGAAATTTAACCTTATAAATTTTATGACACTATACAAGACAAGAGTATGCCCAGTGGTAGAATATTATTCCTCTGTGTGATATCCAACATGGAAATGTGACTTGCTGTAAATTGAAAAGGTTCAACATCGAGCATCAAAGTTTTTGCCATATTTGAGTCATTTACCGTATCAGCGCCGACTGCAATGTTTGGGACTTCCTTCCCTGCAGTTTTGACGGAACAGGATTGACCTGATCAATATGTTCTGTATTATGAAGGGTGTTGATAATGTGGACTGGGCTAATTTCTTCAAGCTTAGTCATTATTCAGCCACTTGACAAAACTTGTATAAACTGTATCAGCTGTGAGCAGGGGCGTCCCGAGGGGGGGGAATTTTCGTCGAAGGTGAAAATTTGCAAATTCGATCGAAATTTAGCAAAATTCTTGATTTCTGCAGAAAATTCGGCATAAATCAGGTAGCAATTCGGTAGCAAATTTACAAAGATCCCCCCCCCCAATAAAATGAGCCTCGGGGCGCCCCTGGCTGTGAGTGCACAAGAAAATAGGTCAATGTAGCTTTATTAACTGAGCAACAACACTTTGGAACAGTTTACCTGATACTGTAGTTTCTGCCCAAATGGTGCAAACATTTAAGAGTGCTCTTGTTGAAACTGAGTTCTATGAAAAGCAGTTTCTGTAATATAGTTAGTTGTATAGTTGTTTTACTGAAGAATATGTTTTGTTTTGTGTTTTATAGTGTTGCTGTTGAGTTGTTATTTCTTGTATTTGTACTGCAACAAGCCTATGGCTTTCTCCTGTGTGAATAAAATAAATATATAGTTTTATATACTATCTTTATGTGTGAGCAATAATTGTGTATGTATATATTTATTCTATTTTTCGAAAACAGATCCATATTACTTTGGGAAAATTGGTATCTTGGGATATTTTTGCATAAAAAAAAAAACGATCTAGATAGGTCAGAAGTCTGATAAATATTGTTAAGAACCTTAATTTTTGTTTTTGCAGATGATATCATGTAGTAAAAATTACAATGACATTGTGCACGTAAAAAAATTACAGTGATGTCATGTAAGTCATGGCATCAAAAATTACAACAATGTTATGCATGTAAAAAAAATTACAGTGATGTCATGTAAGTCATGGCATCAAAAATTACAACAATGTTATGCATGTAAAAAAAAATTACAGTGATGTCATGTAAGTCATGGCATCAAAAATTACAACAATGTTATGCACGTAAAAAATATACATTGAAAAAAAAGTGACAAATAAAATACAACTCAACAACCTGGACCATCAGTTACAACAACACCAATACAGGCAGCTAAAGAAAAGGCTGTTGCTAAAGTGTCTGAAGTAATCAAAATCCAAAAACGCGTCGAAAATGAACAGCAAAGACATGGGCAGTTAGAAGATGCAAAAACGACAATTAAAGAGTATGAAAAATGAAAATGAACAGCAAAAATACAGGCGGTTAGAAGATATGCAAAAACAACAATTAGAGCATATTAAAAATGAAAATGAACTGCAAAAACACAGGCAGTTAGAAAATAAACAAAAACAAGAATTAGAGCATGTCAAAAATGAAAATGAAGATCAAAGACACATGCGGTTAGAATATAAACGAAAACGAGGATTAGAGCATATCAAAATGAAAAAGAAGAGCAAAGAACATGCGGTTAGAAGAACAGCAGTGTTGTAATCTTTGTTACCAATCATGTGTGGCACAAAACCAAGTACATACATACAAAGATGCCATAAACTCAGTAAACATAACATATAAATCTTTGGGACCCTTCAACATTGCTTGTATTCTCTGTTTTGCCCTCCATTCTATGGAGGAATGAGTAGGAAACAAAGGTAATTCATTTGGAGATTGCTGCTTGCATGGTCAAATAGCAATGTCACCACCTCAATTTCCAAATAAATTGGTTTGCCTTTTTTAAGTATTAAACTTAATGATAACTCTATTATAAAACAGTCCCCTCAAGATCGTCCCAATCTCATTGCTCAAATTGCTAAACTGAAATTTGAGAAAATAATCAATGTTATTGATAAGGATCAGGTATTTGGAAAGGTGGCAGCATATGTATATACAATTGTTTCAAAAACGTGGACTGCCGAATATGCATTTGCTATTGATCATGAGTCCTCAGGATTGAATCCATAATCCAGTTGAAATTGATGATATTATTTCAGCTTAAATTCCAAATTCCAACAATCCATTATTAAGAGAATTAGTCTTAAAGTGGATGATTCATAATCCCTGTGGGAATTTAAATCCAAATGCGAGTTGTATGATTAATAAAAATGGAAAATTCCAGTGCCGCTTTAGTTTTCCAAAGCAGTACAATTCAGTCACATCTCTAGCGGATGCTGAAAAACCAAAGAATCAACGTCGTTATGATCCCAAATTAGGCAAAATGAAACAATTTTCACATGACTGTGCTGTTTATTGAAAAGATTCTAATAATCGCCGAATTACTCGTGATAATCGTCATGTCGCCTCATTTCCGTAAAAAGTAATCAATGTTACATAAATGTCAAATATGTAGGAAATATAGGTCAGGTAAAAGTATCTATATAAATACATCTACAAGGGACATAATTGTGCTTCAATAAAGATTGCTGAAGATAAACAGTGCATGGTTTACAATGAAGCAGAAACCTATGTAGAAGGACGCTGCATTGCACCAACTGAAGCGTGTTGGCAACTATTTAGTTATGATATCCAGAAAAAGAGCCATGTTGTTCAATGTCTAAATGTTCATTTGCCAGGACGTTATCTAATGCAAAATATCAGCCAAGCCCAAGAAGATTGGGTAGATATTGGACAACAAGGCCTAATGTTGGAAGTGTATTTTTGACACAACAAGGCATTAAAACAAATGAAAAAGGAGGAATTTCTCTATTATTGGGAAATGCCCGAACACTTAAAATGGAATGGCAATATCAGTACATGGGAACAAAGAATCTGTTGATTACTTGTCATTTGACAAATTCACAACATAAATTTTGCAGCTTTTCCTAAGTGCTTCTATTTACAAGTACTTTTATCTCATGTGAAGAATGCAACAAGTTTTGAAGATCTTAAAACAGTTGATAACGTTGTATATTCCACATACAAAAAAGCATGCCTGGCTCATGGCCTTGAATTTGACGATAAACAGTGGTTCAATGCCCTAGAAGAATCAGCACTGTCCAAAATGCCGTCTGTAATGCAAATACTCTTCACTCAGATTCTTGTTTTGGTAATTCTGAAGATCCAAAAGCTCTTTGGGAAAGATTCAAAAATCAGTTGGTAGAGGATTTCATTTTGCATGCAAGACGAAATAATTAATCTAAAGAACTTGCAGTAAAGCATGCTTACTGTATTATTGCATCAAAGTTAAATACGATGGCAGTAGAAGGTCAAAATTTTAGTTTTTGGGTGGAATGATACAGCATGGACAACGTCTAGACTTATGAAAATAACCAAAGCTTAGAATTTCCAAATTCTAGTGAGTCAGCTGTTACTGGAGATAGTATGTAGTGGATATTGTCTTTCCTTATGGAGAGTGGGAGTGCTAAACTGATACAGCATCAAGAGTAGTGTGTTCACTTTGCATCTACATAAGTAATAGAATTATTTCAAAATGTACACCCTTTTTCTACTTGATTTATAATAAATAGGTAATGCATTGAAGACTTATGGTTCTTTACTGCAGGCAATGCTTGAGTGTTGCCTCTGATCTTGAAAGGAATCTTTCTTAATTGAAAGGTTTTTGTACTAGGAGCAAATCTTGTTGAACTTTCTATTTCATTTGAAAAATCCAGGACAAATTTTACTGTACTCTGTGCTTAGAACCATTAGTCTAGGTATTCATGCTTACAGACCTGCATATATACTGGTCCACATTATTCTTTCTCCAAATTTTTGTTGGCCTTAAGGACTCGGCACACGTAGCTGATTTCGGGAACCGATTTCAGCATCAGTGGACAAACAATAGCGGTAAGAAAAATTTGTTGAAAGAAAAATCTATTGCGCGAGATTTTCAAAACACAGAATCATGGACACAAATAATCAACTGGAGTTTATTAATAGTTGCTTGATCTCAGCTTAGTTCTCAGTTTAGTTCTCAGCTCAGTAGTGGGGTCTTTCACCATAGATACCTCTGGCTGACTATTTATTTGTATCCCTATTTTTTTGTGATGATCATGATGAAAATCAGCGCTGATTTTGTAAATCGGCGCCGAAAACTAGAAACTTTTTCAAGCTCAATTCGATGCTGATTTCTTTTAAAAATCGGCGCTAATTTGGAAATCAGTTCCCGAAATCAGCTACGCGTGCCCAGCCCTTTAGAGTGTAGTGTTTTATTTTTTTTATGTATATAATCCCCCCTTCATAGAAATTATTGCTAGCTTACATTTCTCTCTCTGTTCCTATTCTTCTTCAACAACTCCTAAAGTTTAATTTTTCTTGCAGAAGAAAAATAGAAATCTCAAAGATGTCAATCAATAGTGACTACGAGAATCGAAGAGACAATTATCAATCTCAGTAAGTGCTGGGTTTATCATGTTTCTTGTCTATTTTAATATTTCATTGGTGAAAATAGCCTGGGGTAGAGTGTTATAGCATTTTGATTACAATTTTTTTCTAATTTAAATACTTGCAAGCATTTTGAGGGTTTTTTTTTTTTTTTTTTTTTTTTTTTTTTTTTTTTTTTTTTTTTTTATGAACACAGATTTATTGGGCTTTTTATATCTATATGTAAAATCAAAGGTGCATTGCTACATTCTTCGTCTGATCACCAAGAAGTTTTAAGAAGTTGTTGAGTACGCTCTTGCAAACAATTTAGGTTAAAATTCATCCCCTCCCCCCTAGGCCCTCTTAATACTGTTCAATTTGGGTTGCTTATGTTATTCTGACTTTTTGTATGTGATCAAAAATTAATTAGGTAATTTATATAAATGTAGGCTAAAAGACAATATTATTCAGCATTAGATTAACTCTATTGTGGAAAGCATGACGTTTAAAAGAATCTTTGTTTGTATCTATCGATTCAGCACATTATCAAATGTATTTAAATTTAAAATACGATTGTTATTAATTGGCGGAGGGGAGTTCTCCATGGGAGGGGCATTTTCTTTGAATATCCCTTCTTTTGAGATTGCAGCAATGCGCAACGGAAAAGCTAGTTAATAGAATAAAGCTATACTGTGTATGAACGTGAAAACTTTATGAATTTAAACTGCACCCAGGCAAATTGAGCAACTCCCCCTTAGATCTACCCCTATTTGCAAAATTGTCATTTGGAATGTTTACTATTAAAGTGGACATAGTCAAGAACAGATAATTGATATTTAACCTCCAAAATTGGCTGAAATTAAGTCTTGTTTGCTTTCTGTGACCTAATAACAGCTTTAAAATTAATATGCATTAAGGACTAGACTTATGCTGATTTTCTCGTGAAAACTGAGAACAGCAAAGTAAACTAAAAAAAAAGGACTCAGAGTAAAAAGGATATGGTTCACTGTTGGTGTGAGGGGAGATCAATATTTTTGAATACTTTATCAAAAGCTATTGTATCCCAGCCTTTGCCCTGATCAAAACGCGAACCAAAGAGAGCGACGAGCAGGGCTCTGGAGTCGGTTATAAGTTATAACCGACTCCAAATATTTTCAATGTACTGACTCTTAACTTCGACTCCATTCAGCCAAAATCTTCTAAAACTCCGACTCCTACTTTAAAGCCCTGTTTTCAGTCAACTAGATTTTATAAGTTATAACTGACTTCAACTAGTACTCCAGATTTTCAATATACCAACTCAAACTACATTCAGCAAAAATTTACTAAAACTCCGGCTCCATAGCCTTGGCGAGGAAGGGGCTGAAGCTTCCTGTTGATTTTCAGCTACTTCTGATTGTTTTTATTTACATTTGATTTCAAAATTATTTTCGATTTTTTATTATCATGTGATGTACACAGTGCCAATGAAGGGACTAATAACAAGCTGTTTACTATTACATATGGTCATTTCAAATCATCGCGCTGCCTAAGTAAAGAACGATGTTGGCACAATGTATTGTGTTTTTGTTTGTTTTTTTTCATACCAGGGCACTTTGTATCGAAGGATTTGTCGTAGAAACTTCGAAAAGGGCTCATTCGATTGGAAATTGGAGTGGCTAGTGCCCTTTTTAATAGTCGAAAGTGATTGGAGGGCAACTAGCCCCCCTCCCCTCCCCACGCCCATCATTCCCCCAAACACATCCAGTCAAAATTTTGAGATAGCCATTTTGTTCAGCGTAGTTGACTTCCAGTTAGAAAATAGGTTTTTGAGGGGGACACTCCCCCACAACCCTCAGGGCAAGGGTTTTAAGTTATGCCCCGGGGGCATATAAGAATGATGTCGGCACAAATATTATTTAATTGGAAATTGGATCAATTGGAAATTGGAGTGGCTTGTGCCCTTTTTAATAGTCGAAAGTGATTGGAAGGCGACTAACACCCCTTCCACGCCCACCATTTTCCGAAACACATCCAATCAAAATTTTTAGATAGCCATTTTGTTCAGTCTTGTGGATTTCCACATAGAAATTATGTTTTGAGGAGGGCACTCCCCCACAGCCCTCAGGGCAAGGGTTGTAAGTTATGCCCTGGGGGCATATAAGGTTTTTGTAGAAAGCTTCGTCGTAGAAACTTCAAAAAGGGCTCATTCGATTGGAAATTGAAATGGCTAGTGCCCTTTTAAATAGTCGAAAGTGTTTGAAGGGCAACTAACACTTCTTCCACGCCCACAAGTTCCCCAAACCCATCCAATCAATCTTTTGAGATAGGCATTTTGTTCCCCGCTGTTTAAATCTCTGGAGTATATACCTTTAAGCAGGACACTCCCCCCAAAGTCTTCAGGGCAAGGGTTATAAGCTATGCCTTGGGGGCTTATAAGGTTTTTATTGAAGTCTTTGCCGTAGAAACTTCGAAAAGGGCTCATTCGATTGGAAATTGGAGTGGCTAGTGCCCTTTTTAATAGTCGAAAGTGATTGGAGGGCAACTAGCCCCCCCCCCCCACGCCCATCATTCCCCCAAACACATCCAGTTAAAATTTTGAGACATCCATTTTTTTCAGCGTAATTGATTTCCAGATAGAAAATATGTTTTTGAGGGGAACACTCCCCCACAACCCTCAGGGCAAGGGTTTTAAGTTATGCCCCGGGGGCATATAAGAATGATGTCGGCACAAATATTATTTAATTGGAAATTGGATCAATTGGAAATTGGAGTGGCTTGTGCCCTTTTTAATAGTCGAAAGTGATTGGAAGGCGACTAACACCCCTTCCACGCCCACCATTTTCCCAAACACATCCGATCAAAATTTTTAGATAGTCATTTCGTTCAGCGTAGTTGATTTCCAGATAGAAATTATGTTTTTAAGGAGGACACTCCCTCAAAGCCCTCAGGGCAAGGGTTGTAAGTTATGCCCTGGGAGCTTATAAGGTTTTTTATAGAAGGCGTTGTCGTAGAAACTTCAAAAAAGGCTCATTCGATTGGAAATTGAAATGGCTAGTGCCCTTTTAAATAGTCAAAAGTGTTTGGAGGGCAACTAACATTTCTTCCACGCCCACCATTTCCCCAAACACATCCAATCAAACTTTTGAGATAAGCATTTTGTCCCCGCTGTTTAAAGTTCTGGAGTTTATACCCTTAGGCAGGGCACTCCCCCCACAGTCTTCAGGGCAAGGGTTATAAGCTATGCCTTGGGGGCTTATAAGGTTTTTATTGAAATCTTTGCCGTAGAAGCTTGAAAAAGGGCTCCATTCGATTGGAAATTCAAAGGACTAGTGCTTTTTTTTAATAGTCGAAAGTGATTTGAGGCCAACTAACCCCCCTCTCACGCCCACCTTTTCCCAAACACATCCAATCAAAATTTTTAGATAGCCATTTTATCCAACCTAGTCGAAAGTTTTGGAAATTGGGTCTTTAAGGATGACAACCCCTCCACCACCCCCCTCCCCACAGCCCGCAGGGCAAGGGTTGTAAGTTATGCCCTGGGGGCATATAAGGTTTTTATTGAAAGTCTTGTCGTAGAAACTTCAAAAGGGCTCAATCAATTGGAAATTGAAAGGGCTAGTGCCTTTTTTAATAATTGAAAGTGATTGGGGAGTGACTAACGCCCCTCTCTCGCCCACCATTTTCCCAAACACATCCAATCAAAATTTTGAGATATCCATTTTGTTCAACGAAGTTGAAACTTCTGGAAATTAAGTCTTTAAGGATGATAAGCCCCCCAGAGCCCAGAGGGCAAGGATGGTAAGTTATGCCGTGGGGGCATATAAAGCATATATAGAATCTTGTTATAAAAATTTCAAAAAGGGCTCATTTGATTGGATATTGAAATAGCCTGTAATGATAGTCGAAAGTGAGTGGAGAGTACTTAAACCCCCTTTCGCGCCCACCATTTTTCCAAACGGATTCAATCAAAGTTGAGAGATGGCAATATTGTTGAACTTAGTTGAAAGTTCTGGAAATTATATATTTAAGGATAACAAACTTGCCAGAGCCCCCAGGGCAAAGGTTGTAAGTTATGCCCTGGGGGCATGTAAGGTTTTTAATGATAGATTCGTCGTAAAACTTCAAAAGGGGCTTATTCAATTAGAAATTGAGAGGGCTAGAGCCCTTTTTAATAGTCGAAAATGATTGGAGGGTAACTAACCCCCCTCTCACGCTCACCATTCCTCTAAACACATCCAATCAAAATTTTCAGATAGCCATTTTGTTCAACGTAGTAGAAAGTTCTGGAATTTAGGTCTTTCAGAATGACCCCCCCCCCAGCCCTCAGGGTAAGGGTTGTTAGCTATGCCCTGGGGGCATATAAGGTTTTTATTGAAAGTTGTGTAGTAGAAACTTCAAAAGGGCTCATTGATTGGAAATTGAAAGGGCTAGTACCATTTTTAATAGTTGAAAGTGATTGGAGAGCAACTAACACCCCTCTCAAGCTCAATATTTCCCCAAACCCCTCCAATCATAATTTTGAGATAGTCATTTCTTTTAGTGCAGTTTAAAGTTCAAAAAAGTAGTTATTAGAGGATGCCAACCACCCTAACAGCCCTTAGGATCGTAATAAATGTTTTAGGATTGTGTATGGTTTTCTTAGAAAGCGTTTTCGTTTCAAAAAAGGGCTCATTCAACTGGAAACTGAAAGGCCTTGTGGCCTTTTTAATAGTCGAAAGTGATGGAAGGCTTGACATTTTTATAGTTAAGATCGATGTGGGTATAATGTATTATTTTTTGTTGTTGTTGTTGTTTAGACCAGGGCACTTCGTATCGAAGTTGTTGTGGGAACTTCGAAAAGGGCTCATTTGATTGAAAATAGAAAAGGCTCATGCCCTTTTTAATAGTCGAAAGTAATTGGAGGGCAACTAATTCCCCTCCCACGACCACCCTCCCATTTGCCCATTATGTTTAAAAACTAAATGTTGTCTTTAGATTAAAACAAAATGCAGTGTGTTAATACTAATTCCCAATAAGGCATCTCAGCAATGTTCCAAGAACGACTGAGGGTATTATGTTCAAAATTTTGGGACTACTTCTGCTCTTAAGATATAACCAAATCAAAATAGCTTAAGTGTATCCAAGCTATCAAAGAAAGTAAACAGGTTTTTGCGAATCGTATCAAGTTTTCCATTTCTGGTCAACTAGAGGAGGTATTAAACTAAATTAAACACTACTATTTGTGTCCAGATTTTTACAAGGGTGTATGTTTTTAAAAATTGTTGAAAAATTTTCTCCAGTATACCAATAGCAGGCCAATCTATAAAGTCTTAAAAAACGAAAAGATTTAAAGTATCATTTTCTTTTTCCTTGAAAAGACTATGCCAATATAAAACGAACAGAAATTAATTAGAAAAATTTTTTCTATAAAATAAGTTTTTCAAAGAAAAGTAAAGAACTCCATTAAACAAAAAATGAGCAAAAATAAAATCAAATAGTAGACTAAGCTTGAAACTACCACAAACCTACATTGACACACAAATGAAACCCAAAATGAACAGAAATTACAATAAATAACCCAGCCAAACTCAAAACGAGCAGAAATTAACATAAGTAGCGATCGAAACTGCTGTGCATTCCCAAGGCCAGAACATAATTTGCAATTTACTGAAAAATACTAATGAATGTGCATTGTCAGTTTATACATATACTGATATTTAGTAATCAAAATGTTAATATTATTTTATTTATTAAAGTTATAAAAGTAAAAACATTTATATTTTTTTCAGTAAAGTGCAAATTATGTGGGCCCTCTTCGGGTCTCCAGTCCTATCGATTGAAAATTTACATGATTCTAATTCAAGCAATGTGCTATACACCTACCTTTCTGATAAAATTTAGAAGTGGGAGGTACAGATGGTGTTGTAGGAGCCGTAAGCCTGTCTTATGCCACCAATAATTTACGTTGAAAAACTTTGCGTTATTCCGAGTCAAGAAAGATACAATATGCTTGCCTTTCAGCAGAACAACCGGCTTAGAGAGGGTGTTAAAAGTCACTGGGCCTATTGTATGCCTGCAATCATTTTGATTATAACTTCTAACAGAACAAGAGAACATAATGAGGAAATTTGTGAAGACTGTGATTGTGATTCAAATAAAGTGCCACACAGCCATGTTTCTGTCCAAAAGGTGGGTATGGGCATGGGGAGGTCTTGGAGCAGCAGCATGGTCCACATTAGTTTGCCAGTTATCAAGCTTCGCACTATTCTTCTTTGAGCAAGATCTTACATGAGTGCTATTTTGAAAAATAATTGATGAGGAAGGAACAGGTGGGAGGGGGGGGGGGTTTGTTGGAGAGGCCTACTTTTGAGAACACCTACTTTTGTCTTCCAGCCATATAGGTTGAAAATCCTTCAAGCAAGGTTCAAGCAAGGTACAGCATGTTTACCTTTCTGTTAAAATGTTGGCAGTGGAATGGGGAAGTACAAGGACTATAGACCCGCTTCGTGCCTTCAATAACACACACTAAAACATTTTTGCAGGATTTTACTTCAAACAAGCTGTAATCATGCCTTCCTTTCTGTTAAGAAGTTGAAATTGAATGAAGGAGAGGGACAGCGGGGTAACAGGTCTACTCTGCCGCCCCCCACCCCAGCACTTGTTTGCACAGAATCAAGAATCGCTTAATTTTTTGCAGTCATCAGATTTTTTTCTTATGTATGCCAAAAAAGGCAAGTTGTCCTCGAAGTTATTATGATCATGTCAGCCTATTTCATTAACAAATTTTTGTGTTAAACATCCCGTAAAAGTAGATGACAGCACTTTCGGGCCTGTTTGAAAATGCTTCTTTTTTCGAAATTTAAGATTTGTGTATCATTCTAAAGAGATAATTTGGTGCTGAAATAAGAAAGGTGTTGCATACCATAAACCTTTTCAGATTTTTTAGATAGGAAAACTGCTGCACGTATTGTGAAAATTATCACTTTTATGCAATTTTATCGCTAAATCAATTTCCAAAAAAACTCCATCGGTGGTAATGTTTTTGTGCTATTAAAAAAGTAGTTTTTTGAAACTAGCAAACACGATTGTGCGAATTGAGACAAATTATATATTGAAATGACTGGAACTTCATATTTATTTGGAGGGGGATTGCAATTTTGTAGGTTCTTATTAAGAATATTTTTTAAACCAAATATGTGGAACTTCTACCTATTTTAGGCTGGAAATCCAATTACAATTTATTTTTATTAGTTTGCAAATGTATAGATAATAATAATGTTTGTCATATAGTGTATTTTGCAGTTGCATTCTTTTGGATAATTTAATGTCAACTTACCTTTTGAGTAATTGTAGCATTCATACTTATAGCTTCTCGTGGAAAAATTCTGTTAGGTGAGTGAGTTTACCTCTGTTTGTTGTGTTTTGTGCTGTTCTATGAGTGTCTCTGCTTCAGTTTTGTGCTGTTTTACCCAAAGAGGCTGGTAAGCTTCATTGGCAAAAGCAACACTTCATTTTATGTAATTAATCTGCAATATTATGGAAATGAAGCTGAGAATAATGGATGATTAATCACCATTTTTGGTTCTCAAGATTTACATTAAACCATAATCCACTCTTTAAAAAGTAGGTCTAGAGTAGTGTGGGAAATTCTTGGAAGGCTAAGTTTCAGGGGCTGTTATTGAATGGCAGACAGTTTTGACTTTTTTTAATACCTTTTTTTATTTACATTAAATAAAATAAAAAAATTGCCCTGCCCCTCATATATTTTCATTGATTGATACCACCGTAAGTACACTTGTTGACTTGAGCTGTTCGAGATACTAATAACAAAAGCCTGCATTTTTTTTATTCTTCTCTATATTTTAAAGTTCCTAAAAACAAGCGTGCGGATTTGGAGATATGGAAAAAATGGAAGGAAATTGCCAAATACTTGAATGGTGGTATTAATCTTTTTGACGCTAGCATCAGTTTCCACTCTTAGAAATTTTCTATATTCTTTATTTTAGCCTTCAATTAAGATTGGTAGCTGTCTTATATATAGTATAATAATAGGCTAAGTTTGTCTATCTGTAACTCCGAATGATTAATCTATTAAGTTAGACCCCAGGGTTCTCAGTGACATTACTGAATTAGAGCTACTTAAATTTGGTTAAGTGTTTATTCACTTTCTCATTCTGTGGAGGCCATAAAGGTGTTAAGCTGAGGTCATGGATAAAATTCCCGAAGATCTGGAAGATGCAGCCAGACGGCATAATTGTAAAATATTGTGCAGGCATGTTGATAAATTAAGAGAGTAGTCAATCTGGACTTCCCCCAGTTAAAGGTAGGAACTGGGTCACAATTATTGATAAGGAAAGAGTACAGAGAGATGGGAAGACCATTTTGAGAATTTACTGAACCATGATAGAGTTGCAGGAAAAGATCTAGAGAAGAATGAAACAGTTTTTTTTAAATAAGTTACTGAAGATTATGAATATGATTTTCGGAAAAGGGGAAGCAATTTTAGGAAAAACTAATTAAGCCTCTGTATAAGAAAGGTGATAAGAGTGAGTTTGGTAATTATAAACCAGGCATTAGCCTGGTTTCTGTAAGTAGGCACTTATTATGATGATAATTCTTAAACTTAGGTATGCTGCAGATAAAGTTTTAAGGGAAGAACAATGTGGTTTTAGGAAGGGAACAGGGTCTGTCGACCAAATTTTCACTCTTAGATTAATAATTGGGAAACGCCTGTTTCATCAAACTTCTTTAGTCCTCAGTTTTATAAATCATGAGGAAGCATTTGATCAGTTTATAAAATTTTTTTAGGAAATGAGGTTAGTAACTGGTTTCGTATTAACTAAAGAGTTAAGCAGGGTTACGTTCTATCCCCATTAATATGGATAATTTTGATGGACTATGTCTTAAGGACCACAGCAAAGGCAATGGGAAAATACGAAATCAAATAGGGAAGTAAAACCTCCTGGATTTAGATCATGCTAATGATTTTAGCATCCTAGATGAAGTGTTAGCAAAATGAATAAACTTTTAGAGGTTTTGAGAGTTCAGGTGCGAGAATATGTTTGACAATTAATGTTAAGAAGACAAGTCGCTAAGGCTAGTAATAAGTGAAGATGAAAAGGTGATGTTGGGTAACGAGAAGATCGATCAAGTGTACAGCTTCATATACCTATGTAGTATTATTAGTAAAGACGGTGGGTGCAAAGAAGATGTTAAAAGTAGAATAGCCAAGGCCCAGCGTGTTTTTTTTTTTTTAATTCAAAAAAATTGGAAGAATAGGGAGACAAGTCTGCAAACTAAGATTAGAACTACAGTGGTGAAGTACGACTGTTTTGGGTAAAAGTCTGGTTCAATCCCGCTTTCTATGGCTATAATGAGAGAAGGGTTGACATGGCTAGGGCATGTTCTGTGGATGAAGAATGACAAGTTGCCAAAGATTGTCCTTTTCGGACAACCGTATAGGGTCAAACGATAAGCAGGTCGTCCTTGGTTGGGGTAGGAGGATGTCATAAGGAAAGATTTAAGGGAAATAGGAACATCCTGGGAGGGTGTAATGAGGGAGGTGTTGTACAGATTGGGATAGAGGAGGACCAAGCGTAACTGTGTGGACCTCAGGCGGTGCTGCTGCAGTGACTTGTTAGTAGTAGTAGTAGTAGAATTCTGTTAAATGAGGTCCTATGTATGGATTGGCCACAAACTTTTAGGCTCATTTTGATAGGCTTTTTCCTCTCCTAGATTTTGATTATGCTGATGATTTAAGCATCCTAGATGAAAATGTTACGACAATGAACCAGCGTTTAGAAGTTTTTCCGAGTTTAGGGTGCAAGAATAGGTTTGAAAAATTAATGTTATGAAGAATTAGTCCCTAAGACTAGGAGTAAGTGAAGGTGAAAAGGTGATGTTGGGATAGAGGAGGAGCGTGCGTAGCTGTGTTGGACTCAGGTGACTTGGTGCTGCAGAGAGTTGTTATTAGTAAGCTAGTAGTTGTATTCTATGAAATGTTATGCATGACGATTGACCTAGACAACTGAAAATCTAACAAAATATGATTTAAGATCAAATGATTTTGATAACACCTTATCCATTTTGATTAAATTAGCATACATGCTAGCAAGGTCGTATCCAGGGGTGGGTTTCAGGGTTAGAACCCCCCCCCCCCTGAATTTTTTCGCTCATAAAAACGTAACAAAAATGCATATAAACAAATTATTGATGCGCTTTTAAAGTTTTTTTTTGTCCTCCCCCCCCCCTACCCGTAAAAAATCCTGTGTGCGCCCTTACGTACTAGGCACGGATATAGGAATTATTTTTCGGTTTGGGGAGGGGGTTAACAATAAAAAACAGTGTCTATTTCATAATTTGAATAATACAGCCTAGGAGTTTGGAAAAAATGGATTATTCCCCCCCCCCCCCACCCTAGCGTATGTGCCTGGATCGTGCGCCGTTGTTTATGCCGATTTTGATTGAATGATATGAAGTTGTTTTTACAAAAAAAAAAAAAAATGCTCATATCTAGGTATTTACTTTGTAGTTAATAGTTGTTATTAAAAGGATTTGCTTAGATTTAAACATTTGTTTGTTTCTTGTTTTATGCCTGTCGCCCGACTTGCTTTAGTGCTAGAAACAAATAGATAGTCATTTTAGAAGGTACCATTATCTGTTCATGTTAGTATAAATATTAGTCCCTGAAAATATCCAACAATACCTTCAAACATGGGAACATCGGAACATACAGAACATCGTCAAACATGGGAACATACGGAACTACGGAACATCTCCCTCCTCTCCCAAGGACGTATGTTGACAAAATTATTACCTGTATGGCCAAAAACATAATGTCGGGATAAGTTTTACGTATAATCGAGCTTTCTAGGTGAACACTTGTTCAAACCTGAGAATGGAAGGGGTGGAGCGTTTCTATGGAGATGATGGTTAAAAATGATGACGGGGGGAACATGTCGAAAAGTATAGTCTTCTGCCACTGATCTCAAAGGTGGGATCCCTCCTATGCGCAGTTATGGTCGGCCTAGAATACTGTCTCGTGGGTATTTAAAATTCTGTTAATTTTTTAGGTCTGGGGAAGGACAGAAATTATTCGTGAAGAAAATTCCAATGGATGTGGAAGAGGTAAATTTTAAATAACTTGTGTTCAATTTTATGCTTTGATATACCTTTCTTTTATTTCTGTGTACCTTAATTTTTGTTTAATTTGTATTTACCTTACTTTAATTCCACCTTTTATTTTCTTAAGTTTTAATATGACTTTTAACTAATCTGATTAGATCTACGATCGTATTTTAACAAATCTTATAATCAATGTTTTAACTCCTTCCTGTGGCCTGACTAGCTGAAATTTTGCATGCATATCGACTTCTGATGACAATACATGAATCAGTTATAATAGTTTGTTGATTAATTCATAAATTTTAATTAAGAGCTGTTGTGTTGGATTTGGTTCCCCAATTACTGGTATGGCTTTTCGTTTGGAAGGATTCAGGTTGGACCCATCATAGATATATACATACCTAAAAACCGTTATTTTCTAAGATTTTTATTTTGGCTGTTTTCAAAATGTTGAAGCTTTTAGAGCAGTACCACATTTTCGTCAGTGTTTCCATGTTTAACGGCGAAAATGAATAAGTAAAACTAATCAGTTGAATTTGATATTTTCGTCCGTCAAAATTCAAACATTAACAATCTGTTGATTCCCCAAAACAACAGCACCGTGAAAGGTGCAGCTTATTATCAGGTCGACCAAGATCTGATAAATGAGATCTTTTTTGCTAATTTATCACCCATAAAAATAAAACATGTTTTTTTTTAGCTGAAAGTAAGGAGCGATATTAAAACTTAAAACGAACATAAATTGTTCCGTATATGAAAGGGGCTGTTCCCTCCGCAACGCCTCGCTGTTTACGCTAAAGTTTTTATTGTTTTAAAAAATAAAGTTGTGAGACAGAGTCAAACTTTAGCGTAAAGAGCGAGGCGTTGAGGAGGGGACAGCCCCTTTCATATACGGAATGATTTCTGTTCGTTTTAAGTTTTAATGTCGCTCCTTATTAAAGTTCTATGACGTTTAGGGGATGTTTCCCCCTTTTTTCGAAATATGGCTAATTTTCTCAGGCTCGTAACTTTTGTTGGGTAAGACTAAACTTGATAAAATTTATATGTTTGAAATCAGCATTAAAATATGATTTTTTTCATGTATCTATTGGTATCAAAACCGTTTTTGATAGTCTCGGTCTTTTTGATCCGTTTTTTAGAGTCTCGGTTACTATTGAGCCAGGTCGCTCCTTACTTACAGTTCGTTACCAATTTTTGCAGATAGGAGCTTGAGAGTT
Organism: Artemia sp. Qi Xiang Cuo; assembly: GCF_049724085.1. Lineage (NCBI taxonomy): Eukaryota > Metazoa > Arthropoda > Branchiopoda > Anostraca > Artemiidae > Artemia > Artemia sp. Qi Xiang Cuo. The sequence continues at coordinate 50,046,744 of NC_142812.1, forward strand.
CTATAGTAGGGTTCTCTGATACGCTGAATCTGATGATGTAATTTTCATTTAAGTTCTATTACGTTTAGTGGATGTTTCCCCCTTTTTTCGAAATAAGGCAAATTTCTCAGGCGCGTAACTTTTGATAAGTATAACTAAACTTGATGAAAATTTTATATTTGAAATCAAATTTTTATACTTGAATTAATATATGATTCTTTTGATGTATCTATTGGTATCAAAACTCCGTTTTTTAGAGTCTCAGTTACTATTGAGCCCGGTCGCTCCTTACTTACAGTTCGTTACCACGAACTGTTTGATTTGGCGCCCGTTACTGCCAAAAACTGTATCAGTGGGTCTTTTTCATTGAAATTTGAATTCCCATCTTTTCCCACTTAACCACTTAAAATGTTTTCACTTAAACAGTTCAAGTAATCATATTTATTTTTACTGTTCTTGGTTCTTTAAAGTAAAGACTGTGAGTAGATGTCGAAAGATATAACCGCTATACCAAAAAAAAAAAGAAAAAAAAGACCTTACTGGGTTGACCGATTAACTGTAACTGTTGTTTTTAGAACAAGTTCAGTATCATAAACGTTAGACAAAGAGCGGGGCTTTTAAATGGAAAGGCAGTGTTTTCTAACGAATTATCAAAATTGCTGAAGCAACTATAACACATTTTAAAGTGAATATTAAACAAATTAAAATGTCTGTTATTTATCACTGCAGTATAACGGAATAGTGTAGTTTGTGATCTAAAGCTCTGCATCTCACAGGGGGTGGCACACATCTGCTGCAGCTGGATTGAGGGCATTTTTTAGGGTAATCGATGGTGCTGATTACGAATATTGCACCACACAGGCTGAACAGGCTGATTCTTGTCTATACGCCCAAATTGACATATAAGGACATCAGTGCACAATTTATTTTCTGAAGTTCTGAAATTAAAAGCGAATTTTAATAAAATTTTATTTTTATATAAAAAAAAATCTAAGAAAAGTGTCTTGATAACAGTAGATACATCAAATGAATCAAATTTTGCTTCTCATTCAAAATGTATAAAATTCGTTAATTTTAATGTTACCTATCAAAAGTTACGAGCCGGAGAAAACTGTCCAATTTTTGAAAAAGGGAGAAACGCCCCAAAAAAATCGTATGATCTTGGTGAAAATCACACTTTCAAATACAGTGTATCTAAGAATTCTACTGAAGAGGTTTCAAGGTCCTATATGCAAAATGTGGAATTTTGCTTTTTTTTTTTTGCCAGAAGACAGAAAACGGATGCGTGTTTATTGTTTTTTTTTCCAATGGGTGATCATTTCGAAGCAGTGATCCTAGAAGATCGGGAGAGGACTCGTTTGATCGAAATTTTAAAACTTATAGTTCTCTTTTATAAGTGATAAAAAAGGTTGGGGGGTAGCTAGCTCCCCTCCCACGTCCCTTTTTCCCAGAGTAACCCAATAAAAAATTTTAAATAGCCATTTTGTTCAACATAGTCGAAAGATCTAATGACTATGTCTTTTAGGATGACTTGACCCCCACGGTCCCCAGGGGAAGGGTTGCAAGCTATGAACTTTGTCCATTGTTCACATAGTATTGGTTATTCGGAAACTATACAGATATTTTAGGGCGGGAGGGTGTAAATGGGAGGATATTTTGTGGGGGAAGGGAATTTTCCATGGTGAGGGATATCGCAGCATTATTTAAAAAATGATCAGAAACTAAACAAAAAAACAAGATTATTATTCTAATTAAACGGCCCTTGAATCATCCTTAAATAATTGAAACCAAGAGTCAAACTTTAGCGTAAAGAGTGAGAAATTGAGGAAGGGACATTCTCCATCATACGCGTATTAATTTCTGTTCGTTTTAAGTTTTAATTCTGCTCCTTACTTTCAGTTAAAAAAACCTATGTTTTTTTTTGTTTCATCTGATAAAAGGAAAGAGCAAAGTCAAAACTTAATACGGAAAGAAGTCCTAAAAACTAACGCTTTACTGAAGAAACAAAACCGACGCGACGAAACATTAGAAGCAGAAAATCCTCAATGTGGCCTTGGGAAGATAAGAATCGGAAAAAGCAAGAATTTTGATAGATGTAAAAGAAATACTAAAATCTGCAGGTCTTCATTCTCGGATCATGGCCTGTGTGAAGATAAATCGCATTTTACCCCTTTTTGATCATAGTTGCAGCATGAAAATGTTTCGCTGCATCAAGTTTGTCAATGCTGTTGTCATTAAATGTGTAGCCTAACTGTTTTTTTGCATTAGAAACGTATGCAAAGCTTATTCTAGAGGGCTTAAATTTTGAAAGGAGGTGAAGTAAATGAAAAAAACTGCTTTAATTGAAAATAAAGCAAGGCATGGGAAATCGTAGTATTTCTCGAGTTTAAAGCGGTAAAATGGTCCTTTGTGTACATGCCTGATCAGATATTAACGCAGGAAGGGTTTCGGGGAGAGATAACATATTAGGGAAATACAACTTAACTGAAAAAAGGAATAGAAAAATTATTTGAAAAATATAAGAAATGATAGGGGAAGCCAAAAATCAAAAAAATTGCAGGTAGATTGTAGGGGAGGAGTGCAAATCCAAAAGCCGCCCCTAGCTTACATGCCTAGACTGCACCATTGCTATGTTAACTATTGAAGCCCCATTTGTAGACGACCTGCTTTTCTTTTGACCTTCCATAGCAGCGATGCCCAACTGGTGTCCGTGGGCTGCTAGCGATTCATCTTGTCTTTTTTATATTGTCTCATAATCCCTGATTCTGACCTCTAAATTAAAGTATGACGTTAATGCCTAAACAGTGCCTTTTATTTACTCACATATCTCTCTGTTAGCTTCTTTTAAGACCTCTCTTCTTCTAAGCCTTACTTTGTCTCGTACCCCTTTAATTGATGTTTTGAATTGAAGAAAGAAGGGGGAAAGGTCTGAAAAGACACGTTTAAAAAAAATGACAATCCACTTTAGTATAGATTGAATATAAAAAAATAAGTTTTTTTTTAACTGAAAGTAAGGAGCGACATTAAAGCTTAAAACGAACAGAAATTATTCCGTATATGAAAGGGGCTTTCTCCTCCTCAGTGCCCCGCTTATTACGCTAAAGTTTGGCTCTTTCTCACAGCTCTACTTTATAAAACAAAAAACTTTAGCGTAATTGAAAACTTTAGCATACTTGTTTTTTTTTTTTTATTTAATTTCTGATCTTTTTTGATTAATACTGGGATATCCAGTGCCCCCTTCATGGAAATTATCTTCCCCCATGAAAAAATTTTCCATGAAAAGGTCCTCCCACGTAACCAAGTCCCCCCAACCCCGTTTTCCGTTTTTTCGAGTTTCGGTTACTATTGAGCCGGGTCGCTCCTTACTTACAGTTGGTTACCACGGACTGTTTGAAAGTAGGGAGCAACATTAAAAATAAAAACGAACAGAAATTATTCCGTATATGAAGGGGCTACTCCTTCCTCAATACTCCCTGTCTCATTTCCTTGTAAAAATCTCCCCAGGACTCGCCTATTAAAACTTTGTATTGAAAAGACAGAATCCTCATGTTGCTTGTCAAATATTAACGGAAAACTTTTGATAAAGAGGTTTAGTTTCTCGGTTACTTGCAATTTATGGTTCTACAATGCTTTCAATTTAAAATAACGGATGCGATTTTCAACGGCTCAGTAGAAATATTTCGTGAAATTGCATCAGTGGGAACCCGGGGTTAAGTACAAAAAAAAATGATGCTAATGAACATTTGACAAAAATTCAGATAAAATACTTGGTTGGAGGCGTGCATCTCCTCTAACCAGCTTTTGTGGCTGGAGGAGGCATCATGGAAACAAATAAAAATTGTGATTAGCTACCTCTTCTTAAAAGGCGCGTTTGTTTCTTTTTTTTTTCTACGATTCTGTTTTAAAAGAGGAGCTATGTTCTATTGTGTTTTTTGTGCCTAATATATTCTTATGGTGATATATCATAATCATTATTTTAGTTTTCTACCTTTACTTTATTTACGAATAATTATTTTCAGGATGAAATTCGTGATATATTTGGAAAATATGGCACAGTGACCAGGGCTTCTATATTGCCTACAAAACCCGAATTTGACTACAAGGCTGCAATAGTTACTTTTGACACGCCTCAGTAAGGAATTAGTTTTAATTACTATAAGTTATATTTTTCTCAGGGCTATATCCAGGGGACTTCTGGGTTTTTCCCATTCCCCCTCCAAAAAAAAACAAAACAAAAAACAATGACTTGTAAATCGATCATAAAAATGCAGGTAAAAATCGCTAAAGCCCCTACGAACATAAACTCTTTTGGTAACCCCTTGATATCTCTATGTGCTTTCAGGATATAGGTCTTTTTTCTTATCAATTAAAACTATTTTCCTTTTATTTATACCATAGAAAAAGAGAGCATTTACTTGTTATAAAGACCGAAACTTAAAACGTTTTTCGTTCCTTTTTAATGGCTTAAATAAAAAAGGGAACTCCTCCGTAAGGAAAAAAAAACAGGGGAGTAATTACTTACACTTACAATCATCGTCAGCTGCATCACTAGATGTAGGCATTCCCCAAACGAGATAAAAAAAAATAGAAACATCAAAGAGAAACAGAGGGACTTCTTAGAAAAAAATCTTGTGACTCAAAAACATGGAGCTCTTTTACTGGCTTAAAACTTCATACAGGAGAACCAACCAGGTTTTGAAATGGTGGGATTGTTAATTTTTCCGGAAAGGGATTTCCTTATCAATCAGATTTGTCGCTCAGCACTATTTAAACTAATGCATTGATTAACTCATTTCTTGAAAAACGGATCTTTTTTCTTCATTGATAAGGAACTGTGTGATTGGCTTGGGAAAATCCGTAAAAAAATTCAGCCAATGGGATTAAAGCGTACTTTTTAGCATGGAAGCATATGGCATATATTACTTTTTCTCTTTATTCAGAAATTCAGCATAAAATAAACGGCTTGTCGCCACAATTTAAAACTATAACAAACGCTTAATGCACAAAAAGAAAAACAAATTAAAACAAAAAGAACGGAAGGAAATGAACTAAATTGGTTTTAATGTTTGATAGACTAGGAAATAAGTCTAAAAGACTAAATTGATTATCCAGTGCTTGAGTAGACAGTGCTTAGATGCAGTGGCGTCAATTGAGGCGGGTGGGGCTGCCCCCCCCCCTAGAAGATCGAAAGTGCTTTTTAGGGATTATTTCTATTGAAATATACTTTATGTATTTCCCTTATTATAAAACGACTAACTTGCAGACCCCTTATATATTGTTTACCCCTTTATAAATTTCTTTGAATAAATGCCACTGCTTAGGTGGACCCTACACTAACCATTTCGACAACCAAAAAGGCTTGCATTTCTGATGTTGTTCAGTTCCTATTGTGTTATATTTAACCGAATTAAAGTTCATCTTTCATTATTATGCAAAATATTATGGCTGTGTATTTTACCAACGACAACTGGGACGATTTAATTTTTTGTTGGGAGACAATCGTCCCGAGTTGTGGACGCTCGGGCCCCTAACAGGACACGCGTATTCTAGTACAGGCAGGACATGAGTCATATAGGCCAGTTTCATTGACTTCCCACGGAAACCGAACCTTTTCATTGTAACAAGCGGTTGCAGGACAGTGTAGCCTTGCGGGCTAGCTCATTCACATGGCCGTTGAACCTGCGGTCAGTTCAGAAGGTAACGCCCACAATTTTTTCGCTGTTTACAGGCTAGAAGAGAGGTACTAGCTCTTGGTTTTAGGGTCGGACCTCATTACCGTGCGCTTCATGTCATTGAGAGTGAGACTTGGTAGTTAACAATTGGTGCGAAAAATATTCGTAATGTTAGGGCCAATTTCGGTACAGAAAGGTCTCCTTCGAGTACATATTTTAGTAGGAAGGACAGATCGTCCACAAATTTGTATCTATCCCTGAAAGACCGAAGGATGTAGTTTATGACAGCCAGGAAAACAATACCAGCAAGTTTAGTACCTTGAGGGGTACCACAGGTAATGAGAAGAAATGAAGAGTTCGTGTCATTTTCGTTCAAAGCGAAGACACTGTTCACCGCCAGACAGGAGATTGGCAACTAAAAGGTTAGTTTTGGCACCTATTTCAGTCAAGTTTTCAAGAGTAACAAGGTGTCTGATCTAGTCGAATGCTTTTCTATAGTTTGTGATGGCAAGATCTACGAAGGATTTTCCCTTCTCTAGCCAGAATAGAATATCATCATACAACTTGGCGAGATACACTGAGGCGTTGGAGTCACGACGGCATCCGTATTGTTAAGAATAATTGGGGCTCTATGTCGTTCAGCAGTAGCTTTGATATGAATGTCTCTGTAACTTTCGCCTTTTACGGGGCTGGCGAAATTGGTCTCAAATCATCGCACAATACTTTTTCCAAGTATTTGTCGAGAGTTAGGCACAGATTAAGGATACTTTCTAGAGGATTCGCTATGAAGGGAGGAAATTCGCGAAGAAGTCTCACGGGGATTTCACCAGGGTACGACGAGCTCTTGGGTTTTAATTTCAGTAGTTGATGAGAAACTTGACAAGGCTCTACTGGCGGTCGCTCGCTACACTGTTTAGATTTTTTGAGAGCCGTTGCAAGTTCTTCACTCGTAAAGCTCGGGAAAGTGGTGCATTAGTGAAAAAAATTATTCACCCCTGGGGCTGTCAAATTGGAGTTGTCGTCTTTAATAATCCGTGAGTGAGGGTCTCGCGTTTTGCCGGTCAGCTTTTCTAATGAATGGTGCCATTTTCGCGGCAGAATGCAGCTACCTTATTGTGCAAAACTTTATCATGAGTTTGAGGCCGCTGTTTTATAAGAGCCTCTATTTCAGATCTTGATCCATGGGCGATCAGAGGAGGACTTCTAAACAGTCTCTGTTAGGAATTGCTCCTCGTACTTTTTGCACATGATCGAGTTTAGAAGTTCGGTTTCTCTGTCCAGGGCTTGTTCATTGATTACTGCTGAGAAATCATACTGACTTATCCGTCGTCCGAAGGACCGAATATTCGTTTCAGTGACAGGTCTTACTAAAACAGGGACGCGTTTAAGCGCTGCTACGGGAGTTTGTGCCTGCTATAAGACAATATAATGGTCTGATTTTGCCAATGATCCGAGGCAGTGGGGATGGTGGTACAATCTTTCAGCATTTGTCAAAATCAAGTCTAGTGTACAGCCAGCAATGTGAGTAGCGGTTTTGACAACTTGTTTCAGATTGAGGCTAGAAGCCAAATACTGCTTATTCGTCTGATTAAAACCTCCACGCACATCAATTGCGGGGCAGCTGAACTTGGTGCGGCAAAAATCTAACTCCCTTTGCAAACTAAATAGCAGTTCTTTAAGATTTCTTGCGCCTTCTGGATAATAGACACCTGCCAAAATAAGGCAGGAGAAGCGCTGGTTTAGTCCTTTGCGCTTTGTATAAACCCACGAGGACTCATGAGTGGGGTCTCCTAGTTGGGGAGGAACCTTTACGTAATGTTGTTTCTGCAGAATATTGCTACGCCACCACCATCGCGACTAAGGCCTCTGTATCACTGTGTGATTATCCAAGTGGTAAAGTCTGAAATAGCACAAGTTTGTTCAGTCGCATTCCAGCTTTCTGTAATGGTGGTAACTGAGATATTATTTTGACGCAAGACTGTTTCCAGTTCATCCATCTTGTTCGACGGGCGCTGCTGAGTTGTAAATTTGGCATAACTCTCTGGGTCGAGGAAAGTTATGGTTGCAATAAAGGAGCTGGAAGGTGTGAACAAAAAAAGGTTAGTGCAAGTGACTTCTTTTATTCAAAAAACGGCAAAAAATAACTTCAATCATGACTTTCGCCTCTCCAGAGTAAGAATGCTGAAAAAGTTTTTAAAATTATCTGAAAGTAAAGAAGTCCCCCATTCCCTAATACAGGTGTCGCTAATTTTTCGTCAAGAAATTTAACAGAGGAAGAACATTTAGTGCTGGAGAAAGGTCAAAAATTTTGTTTTATACCTAATTAGGTCCCTGTAGAAGAAATTTCTTTATCAATAGAAACATCTTTACACAAAAATGCAAGACAAATAAAAGATGTTAGATTAATAAAAAAAAATAGTTTATCTGCTAGCGACGGTCTGTGTGTATGTGACCGAAATATCCAGAGGTTTTATCATTGTTTTCACTGTCTAATAAAAGGATTTATCCCTATTTGAACTGTTATTCGTACATCACCCTAGTATGTTTCAGAAATCTTCGGCTGATTAGCAGAAGTGGCAGGTTACTACCATAGCGTAGAAAGATGTTTAATGACTCATTATAAAGTTACGTGGTGCTTTATCTTAGAAAGATGTTTATCGTAGAAAGATGTTTAATGAATCATTATAAAGCTACGTGGTGCTTTATCGTTGAAAGATGTTTAATGAATCATTATAAAGTTACGTGGTGCTTTATCGTAGAAAGATGTTAAGTTACGTGGTGCTTTATCGTAGAAAGATGTTTATCTTAGAAAGATGTTTAATGACTCATTATACAGCTATGTGGTGCTTTATCGTAGAAAGATGTTTATCGTAGAAAGATGTTTAATGAATCATTATAAAGTTACGTGGTGCTTGATCGTAGAAAGATGCTTATGGTAGAAAAATGTTTAATGAGTCATTATAAAGCTACGTGGTGCTTTATCATAGAATGATGTTTATCGTAGAAAGATGTTTAATGAATCATTATAAAGCTACGTGGCGCTTTATCTTAGAAAGATGTTTATCGTAGAAAGATGTTCAATAAATCATTATAAAGTTACGTGGTGCTTTATCGTAGAAAGATGTTTATCATAGAAAAATGTTTAATGAAACATTATCAAGCTACGTGGTACTTTATCGTAGAAAGATGTTTATTGTAGAAATATGTTCAATGAATCATTATAAAGTTACGTGGTGCTTTATCGTAGAAAGATGTTTATCGTAGAAAAATGTTTAATGAATCATTATAAAGGTACGTGGTGCTTTATCGTAGAAAGATGTTTAATGGATCATTATAAAGTTACGTGGTACTTTATCGTAGAAAGATGTTTATTTTAGAAAGATGTTTAATGACTCATTATACAGCTACGTGGTGCTTTATCGTAGAAAGATGTTTATCGTAGAAACATGCTTAATGAATAATTATAAAGTTACGTGGTGCTTTATCGTAGAAAGATGTTTACCGTATAAATATGTTTAATGAATCATTATAAAGCTACGTGGTGCTTTATCGTAGAAAGATGCTGATCGTAGAAAGATGTTTAATGAATCATTATAAAGTTACGTGGTGTTTTATCGTAGAAAGATGTTTATCGTAGAAAGATGTTTAATGATTCACTATACAGCTACGTGGTGCTTTATCGTACAAAGATGTTTATTGTAGAAAGATCTTTAATGAATCATTATAAAGTTACATGGTGCTTTATCGTAGAAATATGTTTATCGTAGAAAAATGTTTAATGAGTCATTATAAAGATACGTGGTGCTTTATCATAGCAAGATGTTTAATGAATCATTATACAGTAACGTGGTGCTTTATCGTAGAAAGATGTTTATTGTAGAAATATGTTCAATGAATCATTATAAAGTTACGTGGTGCTTTATCGTAGAAAGATGTTTATCGTAGAAAGATGTTTATAGTAGAAAGATGTTTAATGAATCATTATAAAGGTACGTGGTGCTTTATCGTAGAAAGATGTTTAATGGATCATTATAAAGTTACGTGGTACTTTATCGTAGAAAGATGTTTATTGTAGAAAGATGTTCAATGAATCATTATAAAGTTACGTGGTGCTTTATCGTAGAAAGATGTTTATCGTAGAAAAATGTTTAATGAATCATTATAAAGGTACGTGGTGCTTTATCGTAGAAAGATGTTTAATGGATCATTATAAAGTTACGTGGTACTTTATCGTAGAAAGATGTTTATTTTAGAAAGATGTTTAATGACTCCTTATACAGCTACGTGGTGCTTTATCGTAGAAAGATGTTTATCGTAGAAAGATGCTTAATGAATAATTATAAAGTTACGTGGTGCTTTATCGTACAAAGATGTTTACCGTAGAAATATGTTTAATGAATCATTATAAAGATACGTGGTGCTTTATCGTAGAAAGATGCTGATCGTAGAAAGATGTTTTATGAATCATTATAAAGTTACGTGGTGCTTTATCGTAGAAAGATGTTTATCGTAGAAAGATGTTTAATGATTCACTATACAGCTACGTGGTGCTTTATCGTACAAAGATGTTTATTGTAGAAAGATCTTTAATGTATCATTATAAAGTTACATGGTGCTTTATCGTAGAAATATGTTTATCTTAGAAAAATGTTTAATGATTCATTATAAAGATACGTGGTGCTTTATCATAGCAAGATGTTTAATGGATCATTATAAAGTTACGTGGTGCATTATCGTAGAAAGATGTTTATTGTAGAAAGATGTTCAATGAATCATTATAAAGTTACGTGGTGCTTTATCGTAGAAAGATGTTTATCGTAGAAAAATGTTTAATGAATCATTATCAAGCTGTGTGGTGCTTTATCGTAGAAAGATGTTTAATGAATCATTATAAAGTTACGTGGTGCTTTATCGTAGAAAGATGTTTATCGTAGAATGATGTTAAATGAATCATTATAAAGTTACGTGGGGCTTTATCGTAGAAAGATGTTCATCGTATAAAAATTTTTAATGAATCATTATAAAGCTACGTGGTGCTTTATCGTAGATAGATGTTTAATGAATCACTGTACAGTTACGTGGTGCTTTATTGTAGAAAGATGTTTATTTTAGAAATATGTTTAATGACTCATTATACAGCTACGTGGTACTTTATCGTAGAAAAACATTTATTTTAGAAAGATATTTAATGACTCATTATACAGCTACGTGGTGCTTTATCGTAGAAAAATGTTTATTTTAGAAAGACAAATGTTTAATGTAAATGACTCATTATACAGCTAGGTGGTGGTTTATTGTAGAAAGATGTTTATCGTAGAAAAATGTTTAATGAATCATTATAAAGCTACGTGGTGCTTTATCGTAGAAAAATGTTTAATGAATCAATATAAAGTTACGTGGTGCTTTATCGTAGAAAATGCTTATTTTAGAAATATATTTGATTATTCATTATACAGCTACGTGGTGCTTTATCGTAGAAAAATGTTTATTTTAGAAAGATATTTAATGACTCATTATACAGCTACGTGGTGCTTTATCGTAGAAAGATGTTTATCGTAGAAAAATGTTTAATGAATCATTATAAAGCTACGTGGTGCTTTATCGTAGAAAGATGTTTAATGAATCACTATAAAGTTACGTGGTGTATCGTAAAAAGATGTTTAATGACTCATTATACAGCTAGGTGGTGCTTTATCGTAGAAAAATGTTTGTTTTAGAAAGATATTTATTTACTCATTATACATCTACGTGGTGCTTTATCGTAGAAAGATGTTTATTTTAGAAAGATATTTAATGACTCATTATACAGCTACTTGGTGCTTTATCGTAGAAAGATGTTTAATGGATCATTATAAAGTTACGTGGTGCTTTATCGTAGAAAGATGTTTATTGTAGAAAGATGTTCAATGAATCATTATAAAGTTACGTGGTGCTTTATCGTAGAAAGATGTTTATCGTAGAAAAATGTTTAATGAAGCATCATCAAGCTACGTGGTGCTTTATCGTAGAAAGATGTTTATTGTAGAAAGATGTTTAATGAATCATTATAAAGTTACGTGGTGCTTTATCGTAGAAAGATGTTTATTGTAGAAAGATGTTTAATGAATCATTATAAAGTCACGTGGTGTTTTATCGTAGAAAGATGTTTATCGTAGAAAGATGCTAAATGAATCATTATATAAGTTACGTGGTGCTTTATCGTAGAAAGATGTTTATCGTAGAAAAATGTTTCATGAAACATTATAAAGCTACGTGGCCCTTTATCGTAGAAAGATGTTTAATGAATGACTATAAAGTTACGTTGTGCTTTATCGTAGAAAGATGTTTATTTTAGAAAGATTTTTAATGATTCATTATACAGCTACGTGGTGCTTTATCGTAGAAAAATTTTTATTTTAGAAAGATATTTAATGACTCATTATACAGCTACGTGGTGCTTTATCGTAGAAAAATGTTTATTTTAGAAAGACATATAATGACTCATTATACAGCTACGTGGTGGTTTATTGTAGAAAGATGTTTATCGTAGAAAAATGTTTAATGAATCATTATAAAGCTACGTGGTCCTTTATCGTAGAAAGATGTTTAATGAATCACTATAAAGTTACGTGGTGCTTTGTCGTAGAAAGATGTTTAATGATGCATTATACGGCTACGTGATGCTTTATCGTAGAAAAATGTTTATTTTAGAAAGATATTTAATGACTCATTATACAGCTACGTGGTGCTTTATTGTAGAAAGATGTTTAATGACTCATTATAAAGCTACGTGGCGCTTTGTAAATTTCCCTTGATAACTTCATCTTAAACTAGCAGATGGTACCAAAAATAGCATATTTTTTACTTGGGGGATTTTCCATGGGGAGGGGAAGTTTTACACTGAAAGAATTTGCCAGAATTCCTATGCGAAATCTTGTAGAAATCAGGGGTAGAAATCTTGGGAAACATGGCAAGGGTACAAAATCCGTACAATCGAAAACTAAAAACCAGAGGCAAATAACATGTTTTTTAGGTCAACCCCTCTCAGCCTCTTAAGAAATCTAGTTAAAGAGCAAACCACAGCCCATAGTAACCGAAAGTTTAAAAACGTGTTTATAAAAGAACTGCCCGTTCAGAAAAATTGTCATTAGAAGCTGATTCAGAAATGATAACTACTGATTAATTTTAATGGTAAAAATCTTTATTACCAAAACAAAATTGTAGGAATTTCAAAAGAGAGCTCGAAACCCTTGATAATGTTTTTACCTACCTAAAGGGCTTATGATTGTCTCTTGTTCGACGCAATTATAAACTTATTTAGGGTAATTTGATTAATTAGATAGCTCAAAGAGAATTAAGTTTTGAATCTTTTCAGCTTGCAAATAAAGGGAATAAAATATCAACAAGTGAAATGAAATCATTTTTTTACAGTTCTGAGAAAAGCTTATGCCAGCTTTGCCTCCCACTCAGACTATGAGGCTGTTTTCACGAGGAATTTAGTTGAACTCGAGTTCAACTAAAATCATTGTGAGAACAACGAAAGATAGATAAAATCCATATTTTGTTCAACTTATAATTCTATGCTGGTTGACGTTCTACTCTGCTATTAACACAGAGTTGAACAAACGATGGATTTGAGCTCAACTTCAAGTTCAACTTTAGATGGATTCGAGGAGGATTTACGCAAAAACATACATCCACCGCGAAAACATAAATCCACGCGGAACTTGAAGTCGAGTTCAACTCAAGTCCTCGTGAAAACGGCCTCTATCTGTCTTTTTTCAATTAGCCATGGCTCTCAACTTTTTCATCACTGTCCACCAACTTGATCTTAATTCAAAAATCATTGATTTTGTATTAAAATCAAGTTGGTAGACTGTGAGGTTAGGCCGAATGCCGAGACCAAGTCAGTCGGTTTTTTGAATCAAAATCAAACTGGTGGACTGTGATGAAAAATTGAGAGCCATGGTTAATTGAAAAAAAGCCGAAACAGATAGTCTGAGTGATAGGTAAGGTAAAGGATATGGCACTAGACTTCTTAAAGTCCGAACCGGTGGCTCTGATCTCCGTCTCAAGGCCCTTCAGCCAGGAAGTACAATGGGGGGACGGGGGTCAGCCATCCTTTGCTTTCGCACACACTCCCTGTTTACCTTCCCCAGATTTCTCCAGGTACCCATCTAGAGCTGGACCGACTCTGGCTGAGCTTACAGAGTCACGCCACTGACCCCGTCTCAAACCAAATAACTGGCCACGCCAGGAATCGAACCTCTGAATGAGAGGGAAAGTTTGTGAATAATTATAGCTTGCAATTATCAAATTTTGACTCTTTTTTTCTCTTCTCTGTTTTTCTTGTTTTTACTCCTTTTTGGACAAATGACTTTTGAAAATTCTCTGAAAATGTTGAGGTCCGAAAATCAAAAATTACGAAAATATAATTCCTCATTGGAAGCTCAGAATAATAAGAACGTCAGTAAGTTATGTTAACTACACATGTAAAATAATGTCCTTTAGTTTTCTAAAAATCTATATATATATTTTCGTATGGGACAGTATTTTATAAACAATGAATTTTTTTTCAACTTCTCATTGGTACTGAGTATAATATGCCCCTTGGATTTGACAAAATTCGAAATTTTTTTAGGGAAAGTTAAGAGACTCGAAGTAATAGGTCTTTAATCTTTGCAAGGTACTTAAGGACTTTTCTATTCCTAGTCGCATTTTGTTGAGTAATTTTTTGTTTTCAGTAAAGCGCTAGTTTTCAGAATTCTACAAATTTAGGGGAATGTCACGACTTATTTGAACCCAAATCACAGATATTTGTTGTACAAACTGCGAAGAAATAATTTTTGTTCGTTTTAAGTTTGATCTTCAATCTTTGCTTCGATCAGAAAAATCTTTGTTTTCTTAATTAATACGGAAGACTAGATCCAACTTTTTATTCATAGTATCCAATAGGATGGATCTTAATTTTCCATATAAATGGGAACTTGACACTAGGCAATATTTTGGTGGGTGGATTTCAGGGCTACCAATAAGATGGCGGACCATGTCGGGTAATTTTACCCCTAGATTTTGAAAAATGCCTGTTTTGGTATTTTTATGAAAAAAAAATTGAATTAAACAGAAAATTATCTCCCTCCTAGATCTAGAAACTATAGATAAAACTACTATACTGCATTTTTTACCCACAAGGCCTCCGTCACTAGAAAATTGAGCTTCTTTTTTAGATATTTGTATTCCAAAATTAGAATATGCTCTTTAAATTTAGACGAGTTCCTGAAAGGTTAGTCTTGCTCAGGTGCATCTAAAGCCGCAAGGATGTTCACCTGCTCAAACAATAAGTTCAAGGTAGTGTTTACACTCAAGTTTATAAGAGATTTCATACCTGCTTGCAATTGTTAAACGGCTGAACTCAGCCGTAAGAAAGCGATGGTTCAAGCATGACTTTCAAGCAGATAAAAAGAAGACAGATAGACAGCTAATATTAGTCTACCATCATTTTTTTGTTTTTATTATTATTATTATTAGTCTGCAAAAATTCTTGTCTCTCTTCCTACATTTTCGTTAATTCGCACCCTTATGAATTGCATTTTTTTTATAATTTACTGAATTTAATAAATTATTATAGGGAAGCTGAATTCGCTGTGAATAGTTTAAGTGGGGCTCTACCACACAATCTCCACGTGTCGTTTGCCAAGTCTAATAGAGAACCAAGACCAGATTCCTCAAATATTTCAAATTTGCGATATGGAAACAGGCCAGGAAGAACAGCCCAAGAAATACCAGAGGTGACAAGCCCAAAAACTAATTCAAACCAACCGCCAAACCGAAAAAGCTTCCAAAATATGCCATTACCAGTAAGTTTTATCCACTCTTGTTTTTGAAAGTTGTGCTTATGCAATATTGCTCACCCTGGTGTAGCACATATAGATCACGTACATTGACCTTGCCCGTAGTACATTCTTCTCACTTTTTTCAAACAGTGGTCACGCCAGGAATCGAACCTGAGTGAAAGGCAAAGTTTGCTGATAATTATAGCTTGCAATTATCAAATCTTGACTCTTTTTTCTCTCCTCTGTTTTTCTTGTTTTTACACCTTTTTATACCAACCGCCAAACCGACAAAGTTTCCAAAATATGCCATTACCAGTAAGTTTTATCCACTCTTGTTTGGAAAGCTGTGCTTGTTTTTGAAAGCTGTGTTTGTGCAATATTGCCCACCCTGGTGTAGCACATATAGATCACATACATTGATCTTGCCCGTAGTACATTCTCACTTTTTTCAAACAGTGCAAAAAACTCAGTGTTTTATGGTAGACAGTCAGTAGATGGGTCTCAGCCTGAGAGCCATCTTCTGATTTTCTACCGAAAATAGGATTGATATTTCCTTTTTTGTCGGGGGACAGATTGAGAATTTAAAAGATCTGAAGATTAATGGGTAGAAGTGGAAAGAGTGCAAGCATATTGTTTTTCTGCGTAATCGTTTTTTTTTTTTGCGCAATTGTTTTTTTCTGCGGGATTGAGACATGTCAACGGTTTGAAAGTTTTCCTACGCAGCTTACAATGGACGGAATGAAACAAATTGAGAAACTTAATTTCGCTATGTTTTTTAATAACTAATAATAAATCAAACTTAGAGCGAACTGAATTTACAATGGATGGATGCCAGAAACTATTATGAAAGAGCAATTGAAACATAAGAGTTTGTAAATTAAAATGGATGGTAAGTCAAACTTAATCCGAACAGAAATTACTGCAAACAAGATTTGGATTATCGCCCCGTAACCTTCTAAAAACCTTCTACGGTTTAATATAATATTTTAAGATAAAAAATCGCTGAGACTTGCAACAACTAATATCAATAAGTACTAAGTAATCAGTCTATTTTAAATATTTCTTTCTCGTAATCTTTTTATTAATATGCTTTTTTCTTTTTGGATGTTTCGATGAATAAAACCAAACCGTTCAAAATATATATCGTGGCAAATGCAACTCAAGCCGTTGAAGAGTGTTTGAGAGCCGGGGTAGGAGGGAGGATGGAGTTTCGTCATTTTTATTTTTTAACATTACTTTTTTGTTGTGATGTTGTTGATATTATCGCAAATAAGAGATAAGCTGCTCAAACTACAAATTGTTATGAGTAAAGTGTAAGTGGCGCTCTGACCATTAAAAGGTTTAGTGGAGGTAGGTCTGTTTATGTTTGTGGTAATTTCTGTAATAAATTACCACAAACATAGCGGAGCTAGCCCTATTTATGTTCTGTGGTAATTGTGGTAATAATTAGCCTATTTATGATTGTTCGTTTTGAGTTTGCTTGACTATGTATTTTAGTTTCTGTTCGTTACGGCTAAACAGTGCTTAAAACTTATTTTTCGATTCTTAGCTTTTCTCTCTTGCCGGTGACATGGTCAAAGACAAAGTATCAATTAGCGACCTCTCTAGGGGACTTAGTTATCAAGAATCTTCTTTGTTGAAAGTATTTTTTTTTTGTAAATCATTGACAATTTGCAGCATTTAAGGCCCTTGTCCAAGGAGCTGTGAAGGCAATGCCATCCCCGAAGGCGTGTTTATTCGAAATCTTAACTATTGCGCGAAAGCTGTCTCACGGTACAGGAGAGGCCTTATTGCTTTTCAATTACTTATAATTCTTAAAAAAAACTTTAAATATAAAATAAAATGAGCACCTTTCGAAGTTTCTATAACCCTGCCTGCAGCAGAAAGTAGTACAAAGTAGAAGAAATAAAGCAGTACAAAAGTAGAAAACGTGAAAGAAGCAGCACAAACTAGGGAAAAAAGAATAAATTGAAAGCAAGTGGCTCTTTACTTTGCGATAAGCACTGCCTCTGATTCTACTTCATTTAAAATCTTATAACATTGATACCTAAATACTACTACTAACAACTCGCCGCAGCACGAAGCCGCGTGAGGCCAACACAGATACGCACAGCGACTCAAATTCGTCGACGATTTATCATTTGTCCTCAAATACCTCGTGAGAAAATGTGTAATCGAACGTCAGTTCAGCGAGACCCTTCTGGCATCCTTCTCTGAGGACTGTGAATGTTACAAGCTGACACTGAATGCAGATAAATCAATGATCCTCAGGTTTTGCCCCTTAAAACGTAATCTGGAATTCCCGCAAGTCCCTTTCCCTGTTGTTCCATCTGCAAAAATCCTCGGAGTCACATTATCGATGGACTACACATTCACCGAACACGTGGAGAAGGTTATTAAGGCTGGCAATGCATCACTTCAGGCCCTAGTCCTGATGCGCAGGTTTGGCTGCGACACTCAAAGCCTAAAAAATGCCTATATTACATATGTGAGACCTCTACTCGAATACGCCGTCGCTGTCTGGGGACCTTTTGTCCAGAGCACCTACTACCTGTGTGATGACCTTGAATCTTTGCAGAAACGAGCTGTTAACATAATCGTTGGTAATAGAAGTGACGACTACAATAAACTCTTGCAAGAACTGAACCTTGAATATCTCAGCGACAGACGATTATCACTGATCATATCCCTCGGCAAGTCACTGCTATCTTCGCCCCATCACAGACTGATCCTCCCACCCGATGCTCCTGTTAACCAAAGAACCAGATACCAGTTGAAGCTACAACCTCCGGTCTGCAGGACCAACCGCTACAAAAACACGTTTGTCCCCTTTTTCGTAGAAGCATACAACATGACTTAGTGTTATTTGTATTCACGTGTTAGTGTTCTTATAGTGTTATTTGTATTTTTTTTTTCCCCATATTGTTGTAAAGACGACATAAATTAGCCATGGCTACGCTGTTCGATCTTAATAAACCTATGTCTATGTCTATTTCTCCTCCATCCCAATTTATTCAAAGCCTCCCTCTTTCCACCCTCCCAGGAAATGAATGTGTTAAATCGTTATTAGGTAATCTTTGAAGCAATCTGTGTTGTTTCCTGAAGCAGTATTTGATCCGGCGAATCAGTAAATGAATTGCAAATTGATTTTCTATGCATTTTAAGTAAATGAATCTAAAAGTAAGAGAATATTACTGCCTGTTACTTAAGAAAATTAAACCTACTTTTACCTTATTTTGGAATATTATTAAAAGTAAGTTTAAACGTATTGCCTATTAGATTATTGAAACTAAATTGATTGTTTTCAGACATTTAAAACCTCGAGGTTTCAAAACGAGGTAATTGAATAGCGGTATATCAGATACCTTTAAGTACCTGGCGCCATGAATATAGGGAAGAAAAAAAAGACATACATATGTATATAAAATCTTGTAATAAATAACAAATAATTCCTCAGAAGTTTGAGCAGTAGTTTTTCTTAATATTACAATCAAGGCCATATCCAGTAGGGTCACATACTGGGTCTAACCCCCACACCAAAGTTTTTGCCCACTCATAAAAATGTAACATAAATGCATATCAACAAATTTTTATGTGTTTTTAAAGTTTTTTTGTCTCCTCCCCCCTGAAAAAAAAAATCCTGGATATGCCCTTGATGATAATGAACCATTATGGACTACAACACATGTTTGATTCAGTACTTTTGATTTTTTTTTGGGTCACTTCTTCGGCTAGTTACAACAGAGGCTGCTAATCATAATTAAGTCAACAGAAACATATTAATTTACAAATTTAGTCTACCAAGCGGTATTCTACTGTCCTACGGTCTACTGTCTGTGTCACAGTGTTCTGTCACAATTAGTAGTAAAGACCTACTAAGTTCTAACTTTTGTCTACCAAGCCGTATTCTGCTGTCCTTTGACTCGGCAGCTTGGCTATTGTCCAAAAAATGACTATTAGTACACAATACGTAGCCTTATGATTGGATGTCCTTACCCATCAGATGGTTATACTGCATGACCGGAGACATGAAAAAGAACTGTGCCTCCCCCCTCTCTACGGCATACAATGCTGTTTCTTTAATGATATCTGTGTCAAAATTACACTATAAATATCTTAGAAGCCTGCTTTTGTTGAATGTAGGGGTAAGAATTTAATTAGTATCTTATAGTGAAATAATCTTATATTATATCTAAAGTAATTCTATTTATGAAGATACTTTAAAGATTTTTGTTTCTAAAAAAGTATCGTTATAAAACAGAAATTATTTTACAAGGACTTCAGCTTATTTGCTTCTCCTTATATATAGTCGTTTTGGTGTGGAATCAAGGCTTACCTTGTTTTTGTACCAAGTTGGTTCGCGGCTTGGGCTTACCTAGTTTTGCAATGACTTGAACTTGACTAGATTTTGCACAGCGTCTCAAAAATCCTGCCGCTTTGACTTAGCATCTTTTTATACATCTACTAAGCACTTACCTCGTTTTCTCACCTCATCACCGAAATTCTGCAGCTCTGACCTTCTTTTTGAATATAGTCAGCAATTGAGTCGCTTTTGTATTGCGTCGCTGAAATTCTGCTTCTTCGACTTACTTTCCTTTTACATCTAGTCAGGACATAGCATGAGTCAGGACTTGGTTCATTTTTGCACTGAGTCAGTCTGTGGCTTTGACACACCTCGTTCCTGTACTGATCGTGATTCTTTGCGCAATTCTATAATTTTTATTTTATTTATTTTTGTTTTATTTCGTTTGATCGACTTTTTTTTTTCATTTTTTTTTTTTTTTTTTTTACTGATGATAGCTCTGTGAATGTATCTGTAAAAATATTAGCAGCGTTTCTTTGTTTTTACTGGCTGTAAATTTTTCTCGTTTTTTCGCTGCTCATATGTTTTTTCTTGTTGCCGTGTTTAACCAGTATGGCCTCAGAACTTATTTGCGGACTGGCTGTGCAAAAGAATTAAGTTTTAACTCCCTGCAAAAACGAGCTGTGTCCTTACTCGATATAAATATACCGAACTGAGTCCTGGCTCAGAACGAGAGTTGGACAAGTCTCGTTTCAGTTCAAGAAAGAATTGGCTTTGGAATTTGTGCAGTCGAAATTTTATAGTTGAGGGATTTCTCCTTAATCCCAACAAATCACTTGGAAGCAAGAAGTGTAGTATGTTAATCTTTGAGGGTGAGGGGTTGCATACTGCTAATTGGTTTTCGTTTTATTTGTTTCTGATACGTGCAAGGCTGTACTCTGAGGGGGGGGGTTAGGGGGTTTGAACCCCTCCCCCCAGAAATGTTTGTCTGACTAAAAAACGTAACAAGAATGGATATAAACAAATTTTGTATGCGTTTTTGAGGTTTTTATGTGTAACCCCCCCCCCCGAAATTTTTTTCAAGTAAAACCCCCATCCGAAAAAAAGTCCTGGGTACGGCCTTGGATACGTGTTAGGGTCCGAAACTATGTTTTTATGCAAGTGGCGAGACAAGGATACTAAAGAATAATGCAAGGCGTTGACACTGTTTCGCAATTATCAGTAAAGCGGAAGTTACTATCATTCGGTGATAAAACCATAGGCTAAATGACTAAATCTCTTTTTTTATTCAAATCCTTTTTTGTCAAATTAAAGATTTGTAATGTAAAAGATCGCCCCACTTGTCCCTCCCCCCCCCAGTATGGCAAATGCCACCTACAAGTGTTTCACTAGAGGTAATACCCTTGCAAAAGACAAATTACCTGCCAGTCTAAATTCAGGCACTTTTTCATGAGAAAATGACCACTTTGTATCCAGATTCTCTCCAAATTTACACTGATGGCTCGCTAAAAGGCAGCAAATGTTGCTCTGCATCTGTTATCCCAAGTTATTTACTGAATATAAAACCAGACATCCTGATAATGCTTCCATCCTCAAGGCAGAGCTATCGGCCATAAAAGAAGCTTTAAAGGTCGTCAATATTAATCCACCGGCTTCCAAATGAGTAATATTGCTCTCAGACTCCAAAGGTTCCCTTCAGCTCATTGATAATATCCATTGGAGTACCATGGATACAGACCTGAGAACAATCAGAGATCAATTAATCAGTCTCCAAAATAGTGTTATTGGAGTCAAGTTCCAGCATATCCCCAGCCACCAAGGCATTAAATCTAATGAGGTAGCAGACCAGCTAGCTAGTAGCTCCTTGTATAATCCAATCAACCCCAATTTGAAGGCCAAGACCTTCAGAGACATACTCAGAAGAAGAGTTCCTTCAAAAACAAAAATATCCATTCCATCCTTATCTCCATCAAGGGCAGATAATATTCTTTATAGAATCAAAAGCAACTCTCTGATCCTGAGAAAAGAGGAGTTTACTTGGCATAAACGAGTCGATCCAT
Source organism: Artemia sp. Qi Xiang Cuo (assembly GCF_049724085.1). Classification (NCBI taxonomy): domain Eukaryota; kingdom Metazoa; phylum Arthropoda; class Branchiopoda; order Anostraca; family Artemiidae; genus Artemia; species Artemia sp. Qi Xiang Cuo. Next base: position 50,068,570 of record NC_142812.1, read on the forward strand.
ATTGCAGACTTTGCTACTCTATTCCAGAACCCATGGACCACCTGATTTTTGAATGTCAATGCATCCAGCAGTAAGTAATAAATATTAGGAGAATCTTCAGTGAGGCAAACCTCCAGTCTGAAATCTCCGTGTTGCTGCTCTCAAGCCTACCAACTAACACTGAAAGACTTCTATACAAAAGTATTTTCGGTTTCCTAAGTTATAATAATATCTGCGAGTAGATCACACAGATGGTAGCAAGACTTATTCCTGACCCATCGTCACTTGTAGATTGAAAATCGTCGTGAAGCCAAAAGGAGACCCAAGTGGACTCCAGAAGGCTTGGCATTCCAAAAAGATTGCATCGCAAGTAACTATTAATTATTCTTATGTTTGGCCATCAATTGAAGACGCGTGTCCTGTTTGATATCCGTGTCTGATATCCGTGTCTCACCAAAGATCGAACATTTAAAATTAAGAATAATCAAAACTAGCGCTGAAATTTATTCTTGGTATTTTCTTTACTATACATGAAAATGGTATAAATCAACTTCATCTGACTTCCTCGGAATTTAGCTGACACAAAATTATCATGAACTTTGGATTGAAACGCCTACTGTGTGACTTTCGCTGTCGGAATTTTACTTCTTACGAGCACTACTTGGCAACTTTTACTTTGACAACAGAAAGATACCTTAGCTTCCTTTTGCACTATTTTATTTGTGATTTTGACCATTGACTGTTTTGTTGACATTTTCCATACATCTTACTGTATTGATCTTGGCAACTTTTACTTCGGCAACAGAAAGATACCGTAACAACACCCTTTTATGTTATCTTATTGTTATTTAAACATTGAATTTTGGTTGGTATTTTCCATATACCTTACAAATGTTGATCTTGAAATAACACTTGGTACTTTGTATTTTTGTTGACATGCTTATGTTTGCCTAAAGCTACTGTAGTGAATAAATATATTCTGTTTATTCTTTTTTTTGTATAATTGTTTATTTTTACGATTATTTTTAGAATTAAGGAAATCCTATATTGTGATCATATCAATGCCTAACGATTATATATACTTTGCTTGTGACAATAACGTATTTTGGTACACCAACTTCCCCCCCCCCCCCAATATATATATTTATTTATTTATTTGTAAATATAACTTTTTTCGTAATTTAGTCCTTTTTTTGTTCTTTGTTTTTTTTCTGTTGTAGACTGTATTCCTGAATAGAAAACCCAAATATCTCTCGGAAACAGTCTTTTATATAAAAATGACTAAAAAATGAGAAGCTTAAGTGGTTAAATAAAATAAAAACTACTAAAGGAAATTTCCTCAGAAACGGCTGAAGAATATAATAGGAGCCATCTTAGACGACTAAAGTCCTCGCTCTTCTGTTGTCTATGGGTACCTATTCTTCTCATCAAATTCATCAATTATTGTTTACATTCCCCCATTTGGTTCTAGATTGAGGCCTTATCCAGAGGGGGAGATTAGGGGGTTTAATCGAATGTGCAAATATGCAAATCAAGCTTGAAACGAACAAAAATCACCACAAACAAGAGTTTGGGTATGACCTCCTTCTACCTGTAAAAGTCTAAAACCTACTGCGTCATATTTCCATTCAAATGAACCCTCTTTGAAGTTTATACGAGCATACCTTCCATAAGAACCATTTATGCCCTCAGAGCAATACTTACAACGCCTGCCCCGGCCCTGGGGGGGGGGGGTGTGTCGACACAGGAGTTTTTCTTATCTGACCTTTGAACTATTTTTAACGAAATGACCATACGTAAAGGAGTTTTTGTTATATGATCTTTGAACTATTTTTAACAAAATGGCTACCTCAAATTTATTATCAAATGTATTGGGGCAAAATGGGGTTGGGAGGCTAGTTGCCCTCTGATCACTTTTGACTCTTAAAAAGGGCACTAGAACTCTCGATTTCCAATCGAATGAGCCCCCTTAGAAGTTTATGCGACGACCCCTTCTATATGAAGTGCCTCTGGGAAAAAAAATAAATGGAGTATAGGGGGAGGCTAGCTGCCTTCCAATCACTTTTGACTCTTAAAAAGTGAATTACAACTTTTAATTTCCAATCAAATGAGCCCTCTAGGAAGTTTATACGAGCATCCCTTCCATAACCACCAATATATGCCCCCAGGGTATAACTTAAAACGCCTACCCTCGGGCCCTGGGGGGCTGTGTCGACACCGGAGTTTTTTGTTATCAGAACTTTGAACTATTTTAAAAAAAAATATCTATATCAAAATTTTTCGATTTCCAATCAAATGACCCCTCTCCGAATTTTATACGAGCATCCCTTCCATAAGAACTATATATGCCCCTAGAGCATGACTCATAACAGAATTTTTCTTATCTGACCTTTGAACTATTTTTAATGAAATGGCTATTATAAAAATTTCATCAGATGGTCTTGGGGAAAAAAGGGGTGTGGGGGGTGCTAATTGCCCTCGGATATCTTTTGACTCTTAAAAAATTGAACTAGAACTTTCAGTTTCCAATCAAATGAGCCCCCTCTGAAGTTTATACGAGCATCCCTTTCATAAGAACCATATACGCCCCCAGGACAACACTTACAACGCCTATCCCCTGGGATCTGGGGGGGGGCGTTTTTTTTTTATCTAATTTTTGAGCAATTTCTAAAACACTGGCTATCTCAAAGTTTGTAGCGGACGGGATTGAGGAAAAAAGAGCGTGGGGGCTAGTTTAACTCTCTTGACTCTTAAAAAGTGAACTAGAACTTTCAATTTCCAATCAAATGAGCCCTCTGTGAAGTTTATACGAGCATCCCTTTCATAAGAACCATACATGCCCTTAGGGCATAGCTTAGAACGCCTTCCCCTGTGCCCTGGGGGGTTCTATTGACACTGGATTTTTTCTTATCTGACCTTTGAACTATTTTTAACAAGATGTCTTCAAAATTTTCATCAGATGGGTTTTGAAAAAGAAGGCGTGGGGGGGGGGGGCTAGCTGCCCTCGGATGTCTATTGACTATTAGAAAGGAAGCTTGAACTTTCAATATCCAATCAAATGAGCCCACTCAAGTTTATACGAGCATCCCTTTCATATGAACAGTATATGCCCCAGGGCATAACTTACAACGCCTGCCCCCGGGCCCTGGGAGGGTGTGACGACACCTGAGTTTTTGTTATCTGACTTTTGAGCAATTTTTAACTTAATGGCTGTCTCAAAAGTTTTTATTGGATGTATTTGGGGAAAAAGGGGCGTGGGGGAGCTAGTTGCCCTCCAATCTCTTTTGACTCTAAAAAACTATACTAGAACTTTCAATTTCCAATCAAATGAGCCATCTCTGAATTTTTTAAGAGCATTCCTTCAATAAGAACCATATATTCCCCCAGGGCATAACTTCCCTCGCCTGGAGCCTGGGCCTTTGGGCCCTGGGGGGCTGTGTTGACCCCTGAGTTTTCGTTATATGGTCTTTGAACTATTAAAAAAAAGCTATCTAAAAGTTTTTATTGGATGGGTTTCAATTTCCAATCAAATGAACCCTCTTTGAAGTTAATACGAGCATCCCTTCCATAAGACCCATATATGCCCCCAGGGCATTACTTGCAACGCCTGCCCCCGGGCCTTGGGGGGTTGTGTCGACATCAGAATTTATTTTATATGATCTTTGAGCTATTTTTAACAAAATAGCTATCTTAAAATTTTTTATTTGATGCATTTGGGGAAATAGGGTTTGGGGGGGGGGGGAGCTGGTTACCCTCCAATATCTTTTGATACTTAAAATGTGAACTAGAACTTTCAATTTCCAATCAAATGAGCCCTCTGAAGTTTATACGAGCATTCCTTCCGTAAGAACCATATATGCACCCAGGGCATAACTTATGACCCTTGCCCCTGGAGACCGTGGGGGGAGTGTCCTGCTCAAACATATAATTTCCGGAACTTTCAACTACGTTAAACAAAATGGCTATATCAAAATTTTGAAAATGGTTGGGAAACCATTTTATGTGTTTGGGAAAAGGGCACTAGCCATCTCAATTTTCAATCAAATGAACCCTTTTTGAAGTTTCTACGACAACGCTTTCTATAAAAAAACCTTATATGCCCCCAGGGTATAACTTACAACCCTTGCCCTGAGGAATGTGGGGGGGGGGTTTCATCCTCATTGACGTACTTTCCAGAACTTTCAACTATGTTGAACAAAATGGCTATCTCAAAATTTTGATTGGATGTGTTTGGGGAAAAGGTGGGCGTGAGAGAGGGGTTAGTTGCCCTCCAATCACTTTCGACTATTAAAAAGGGCACTAGCCCTTTGAATTTCCAATCGAATGAGCCTTTTTGGACGTTTCTACGACAATGCTTTCTATAAAAACTTTAGGCCTATATGCCCCCAGGGCATAACTTACAACCCTTGCCCTGAGGGCTGTGGGAGTGCCCTCCTCAAAAACATAACTTCTATTTGGAAATCAACTACACTGAACAAAATGGCTATCTCAAAATTTTGGTTGGATGTGTTTCGGGAAATGGTGGATGTGGAAGGGGTGTCAGTTGCCTTAGAATCACTTTTGATTATTAAAATGGGAACTAACCATTTAAATTTCCAATCGAATGAGCCCTTTCTGAAGTTTCTACGACAACGTTGTCAATACAAAACCTTATATGCCCCCAGGGCATAACTTACAACCCTTGCCCTGAGGGCTGTGGAGAGTTGTCATCCTCAAAGACCTAATTTCCAGAAGTTGAAACTACGTTTATTAAAATGGCTATCTCGAAATTTTGATTGGATATGTTTGGGGGAAAGGTGGGCGTGAGAGGGGGGTTAGTTGCCCTCCAATCACTTTCGACTATTTAAAAGGGCACTAGCCCTTTGAATTTCCAATCGAATGAGCCTTTTTTGAAGTTTCTATGACAACGTTTTCTATAAACACCTTATATGCCCCCAGGGCATAACTTACAACCCTTGCCCTGAGGGCTGTGAGGGAGTTGTCATCTTCAAAGACCTAATTTCCAGAACTTTCAACTACGTTAAACAAAATTGGTATCTCAAAATTTTAATTGGATGTGTTTGGGGAAATGGTGGGTTTGAGAGGGGGGTTAGTTGCCCTTCAATCACTTTCGACTATTAAAAAGGGCACTAGCCCTTTCCATTTCCAGTCAAATGAGCCCTTTTGAAGTTTCTACGACAAATCTTTTTATAAAAGCCTTATATGCCCCCAGGGCATAAATTACAACCTCTGCCCTGAGGGGGAGGGGAGGGTTGTCATCCTCAAAGACCTAATTTCCAGAACTTTCAACTACGTTGAACAAAATGAATATCTCAGAATTTTGATTGGATGTGTTTGGGAAAATGGTGGGCGTGAGAGGGGGGTTAGTTGCTCTTCAATCACTTTCAACTATTAAAAAGGGCTTTACCCGTTTAAATTTCAAATCGAATGAGTCCTTTTTTAAAGTGTCTGCGACAACTCTTTCTATAAAAAACCTTATATGCCCCCAGGGCATAACTTACAACCCTTGCCCTGAGGGCTGTGGGGAGGAGAGTCGTCATCCTCAAAGACCTAATTTCCAGAACTTTCAACTACGTTGAACAAAATGAATATCCCACAATTTTTATTGGATGTTTTTGGAAAAATGGTGGGCGTGAGAGGGGGGTTAGTGGCTTTTCAATCGCTTTCGACTATTAAAAAGGCTTTACCCGTTTAAATTTCAAATCGAACGAGCCCTTTTTGAAGTTTCTACGACAACTCTTTTCATAAAAACCTCATTTGCCCCCAGGGCATAACTTACAACCCTTGTCCTGAGGGCTGTGGGGGGGGGGGGTTTGTCATCCACAAAGACATAGTTTCTAGAACTTTCAACTACGTAGAAAAAAAGGCTATCTAAAAATTTTGATTGTATGTGTTTCGGGAAATGATGGGAGTGATAGACGGGTTAATTGTCCTCTAATTATTGTCGACTATCAAAAAGGGCCATTGCCATTTAAATTTCAAATCGAATGAGCACTTTTTGAAATCTCTACTACAGCTTGTTCTATAAAAACCTTAAATACCCCCAGGGTATAACTTACAACCCTTGCCCTGAGGGCTGTGGGGTTTGTCATCGTTAAAGACCTAATTTCAAAAACTTTCAACTATGTTGAACAAAATGGCTATCTAAAAATTTTCATTGGATGTTTTTGGGGAAATAGTGGGCGTGAGAATAGTGGGGTTAGTTGTCCTCTTATCACTTTCGGCAATTAAAAAGGGCACTAGCCCGTTGAATTTCCAGTCGAATGCACCGTTTTCAAGTTTCTACGACAAAGCTTTCAATAAAACCTTATATGCCCCCAGGCCATTACTTGTAACCCTTGCCCTGAGGGGTCTAAGGGGGAGGGATAGTCACCCTTAAAGACCTAATTTTCCAGAACTTACAACTACTTTGAAAAAAATGGCTATCTTAAAATTTTGATTGGATGTGTTTGGATAAAAGGTCGGCGTAGAGAGGGGGGTTAGTTGTCCTCCAATCACTTTCGACTATTAAATATGGCACTAGCCCTTTGAATTTTTAATCGAATGAGTCCTTTTTCAAGTTTCTACGACAAAGCTTTCAATGAAAACCTTATATGCCCCAGGGCATAACTTATAACCCTTGCCCTGAAGACTATGGGGTGAGTGTCCTGCTCAAAGGTGTAATCTCTAGAACTTTCAACTACGTTGAATAAAATGGCTATCTCAAAATTTTGATTGGATGTGTTAGGGGAAATGCTGGGCGTGGAAGGGGTTTTAGTTGCCTTCCAATCACTTTTGATTATTAAAAAGGGCACTAGACATTTCAATTTTCAATCAAATGAACCCTTTTTGAAGTTTCTACGACAACGCTTTCTATAAAAATCTTATATGCCCCCAGGGTATAACTTACAACCCTTGCCCTGAGGAATGTGGGGGGGGGGGGTTCATCCTCATTGACGTAATTTCCAGAACTTTAAACTACGTTGAGCAAAATGGCTATCTCAAAATTTTGATTGGATGTGTTTGGGGAAATGGTGGGCGGGAGAGGGAGGCTAGTTACCCTCCGATCACTTTCGACTATTAAAAAGGGCACTAGCCCTTCGAATTTCCAATCGAATGAGCCTTTTTGGAAGTTAAAAACTTTAGGCCTATATGCCCCCAGGGCATAACTCACAACGCTTGCCCTGAGGGCTGTGGGAGTGACCTCCTCAAAAACATAACTTCTATTGGGAAATCAACTACAATGAACAAAATGGCTATCTCAAAATTTTGGTTGGATGTGTTTCGGGAAATGGTGGGCGTGGAAGGGGTGTTAGTTGCCTTCCGATCACTTTCGACTATTAAAAAGGGCACAATCCATTCCAATTTCCAATTGAATGAGCTCTTTTCAAAGTGCCCTTCTTTACGACAACTTCTTCGATACAAAGTGCACTGGCCTAAAGGAAAAAAAAATATTAAATAATACATTGTGCCAACATCGTTCTTATATGCCCCCAGGGCATAACTTTAAACCCTTCTCCTGCGGGCTTTGGGGGAGTGTCCTCCTCAAAAACATAATTTCTATCTGGAAATCAACTACTCTGAACAAAATGGCTATCTCAAAATTTTAATTGGATGTGTTTGGGGAAATGGTGGGCATGGAAGAGGTGTTAGTTGCCTTCCTATCACTTTCGACTATTAAAAATGGTACTAGCCGTTCCAATTTCCAATCGAGTGAGCCCTTTTCGAAGTTTCTACGACAACTTCTTCGATGCGACGTGCCCTGGTATGGAAAAAAAAAAAAAAAATAAAACTACGTTGTGCCAACATCGTTCTTTACTTAGGCAGCGCGATTACGCTGCGTATGATTACCGAGCCGAGATCCCACTGTTCCACCATAGGACTAGCTTAACGCTATTGTAGTGAATAAGTATATTATGTTCTATTGTAATTCTTTTATTTAACTCTTTAATATACTACATTTTAATCTTTAATTCTTTTAATTTACTTTTGTTTTTGTAATTCTTTTTATAGACTAAAGGAAATCCTGCGTGCCACTTTTATCCGTGTCCTAATGATGCTCTTTTTAAATGTTCCGCTTGTGGGGCTGACTACTGCAGGGAGTTTTGTCGCAATCTAGATTGGCAGAGGCACCAAGAAGAAGATTGTATGCCAAAACCGTAAGTCCCTTTTTAATTTTGATCCGTTTCATTCAGGAAGTTAATTTTATAGCTTGAAACACTGCTTCCCAGTGCATTAAGATAACATCAATTTTAGTACGGATGCTCTCTTTCTGAAATTTTGTAATACAAACCACATGAGCAAAATCAATTGGGTCAGTCAGCAGGATCCTTCTATGAAGATTACCTACAAAGCAAGTAAAACCCCCACCGGAAAAAAAAAATCCTGGGTACGGCCTTGACCTAGGAACTAATGAAACTTATATCATAACTAAGCAAAAAAAGGCACGAAAAACAGTATAAAAAATAAGTCCCTTATAATTTTGAACTGTAGTCAGGGAGTTTAACTTAAGGGTATGTTATGTTTCCCAATCCATTAAGATGAGGCCAATTTTATTATTTTTCGGTATTTTCGGTATTTTTCGGCTACTTTTTCGGTATTTAAATTTTGGAATGTCAAAAGTTAAATATTGTGACACATAACGTAAGGAAAAGCTATTAGACTAATCAGCAGGACCAATCTAAGAAGATTCCCTATAAACCAAAAACTGAGGCACTAATGAAGTTTAAGATTGCCTCTAAGTGAAAAAAAGCACAAACAACAAAATATAGTATTTCCCAGCACCATGGCTCCGGTGTCCCCCTCTCTGTGGAAAATCACCGGTTTCGCGACTCGGGCCAATAGTAACCAAGTCTCTAAGAAAAGGAATTTTGGTAACAAAGCATTAAAAGGATTGTTTTTTTTTTATACTGATTCCAAAAATAAAGTGATGATTTTTCTAAGATCTTTCTGTTGGTTACTCTGAAACTCTGTAAGTTTTTGGACGGTATCACATGTTTGTCATTGTTGTCACTTGTGAAATAAATAGAGTTGTGAAAATAAATGAACAAAATCATTTGGCAACGCTTTTTGTGTGTGAACATTCAAACATTAACAATCTGTAGAATACCAAAGACAACTGCACCTTCAAAAACAGCTGTACCTTCTTAAGCTGTTTGTTTCCATGCGTTTTTGGCTCATTTTGTGGATTTTTCTTCTTTTTTTGTCTTTTTTTTTTGCTGTCTATAACAGAAAAAACAGAATAACTGCATATTAGGGTGTTTTTTATTAAAAATAAAATTCCCAATTTTCCGATTTTTCTTATTTGCTAATGTATATAGGCCTCGGAGCTCAGGTAGCTTGGTGCTGCAGATAGTTGTCAGTAGTAGTATTGTAAGATTTTGTGAGTTTCTATTTGACAATTTGAGACAATTAGATTGGAATTTCACTGTCCTTGGTACTTCAAATTTAATGAAAATATGTTTTTTATTTATAAATTCTAGTAAAACATCTAGTTTTACTAGTGTAGCATTCCACTAATTTTCATTAATGTTGTTTCTTCTACGTCCATTCCTGTTAAATGAACGGGAAATCAAATGATGAGACATAATTTCAAATTAACTGGTTTGTATCATCAATAAACTTAAATAAATTTTATACGCAACAACATTTTGCAACTTACAGATTCTGTCCACTGAGTACCATGAATTTTATTTGTAGGAAAACCTGTGTGACATTTTTATTTAAACTTACATAGGCGCCCATAAGCTGAATTCCAGGGGGGGGGGGGGGGCAAACCCCGTCTAATTGGCACTTTTAATGCTATATGAAAGAAATCTCAGAGCAAAAATATAAAAATAAGGTAGCATCATTCAGCCGGGGGGGCAGATGCCCCCCTGCCCCCTTCTTATGGGCGCCCATGTAAACTTATCAGCATTATTTATACCCTTTGCTTGAATACACATTGGGGACCGCAAGTAAACTACCTCAACGATGAAATTAAAACAGTGCAAAAAAGAGCCTTTAAAATCATCCTAGGAACCTATGTCAAACCTATGTCACCACAAACCAAACCTATGTCACTTACGAATCTGCCCTCGCAGCTCTACGAATCCCAACCTTTAAAGAACGCTGGTACCATATGTTAGTTTGGACACTTCGGGCTTTCGAGTGATAAACACCGTTTACTACAGCCCCTCGTCGCTGCAGTCAACCGAAACACACTCTTGAAGAACAAGCTTGAACCAGTGCACTGCAGAACTAATCATCTCAGGAATTCATTCATTCCTTTTTTTTACTAGTTGGATAAATCGTACTTAGTGTTTAATATGTTGCAAAAGGTAGCATAAATTAATTGCGGCACTAGCCGTAACTACAATAACTGTTTTTGTTAAATAATTATTGATACTTGATTATGAGCCTTGTATGAATTATATGTTATATTCAGTCAAACAATAAATTTATTACCAGAAAAACAAATGCTGTAAACGCAGAAAGAATAAAAATAAAGTATAAAAATGAAAAAAAAGCATTCAGAGTATATAAAAAAGAAAAGAAAAATTGACGAAAGAGGAACAAAACCTTCTAATCGCAAGAACCTCAAAAAGAAACACACTTACAAAAAAAAGAAAAATCATCCTCGGGTAACAATTTACAGAAAGGCACTAAAAAGCTATTTGTCAGATCCAACGATTTTTCATATCGCGATATAAGTTCCGCGGTGGCTATGGCAAGCTCTACGACCTAAACAAAGAAACTAGGTATCGGTTTCTTGCCCAAAGAGGTATTCCAAGTAAGAACTAGGCATGCCAAAAATGCAAAGATCCCAGCGTCCTCTTATCTGAGGTAGTAAATGCATTCGAAAAAGGTGACAGAGCAAGCAGATGGGGCATAGCAAATGCATTGTCGATTTTTGATAGTATACTTCTTTTATATCGAGTAATTATGCTGCCGTAAGTTTAATTCATAATTGTATTATCAAATATGTGATGGTTTGTTACAGCTCAGTCATGGAGGTGCCTGCCTAGTTAGTAGGGGGCCTTGGACTGGACTTCCACTGATGGTAGGTTTTTTACAGCAAATTTCTATCATGTATTTGGTTGTATATCTTCTAATTGTTATGATTTTACTAGATTTTCCGTATTTTAAGGCAATCCACTCATACTACTACTGCTACTACTAACAACACAACGCGGTGCTAAGCCGCCAGAGGTCATCACAGCTGCCCACGCTTCTCCCATCCCAATCTATTCAAAGCCTCCTTTTTAACACCCTCCAAAGAAGTTTTCATTTCCCTTAAATCTTTCTTTACGACATCCTCCAACCCAAACCGAGGACGACTTGCTTTCTGTTTGGCTCTATTTGACTGTTGGCTGAAAAGGACAATATATCCTTCAAGTCCAGATTGACTACCCCCTCTCAATTTAATGACATGCCAGAATAATATTTTACTATTATGCTGCATCTTCCAGATCCTCGTTAATTGTAACTCCTCCTAGATCCTCCAGATCCTCTTAACTCCTCCTTAGTTCATATTTTAATGTTTTCTAAATTTTCTTTAAATTTCTCTTATTTTCATATGATCTGTCACTCAGATAATTCTTTTACAAGCCCCTTCTTCTATCTATTGAACATGAATCATTTTCAGTTATATTCCTAGCTGTCAATCTTCTGCATCTTTACTTTAAATTCTCCAGTATAGTATTCAACTGTTCCTGGAAATTTTTTTTCTCAAATTCACATCCTGGAGTCTATCAACATCATAGCCTTCCGGAAGGTAGTTGCCCTTATCCTCTTTATCATTTTCTATTTCTAAGGAGTCAATATCTTTTTCTAGGTCCCTGGTGCCCAGACATGCTTTTCTTAATGACCGTGGAGAGAGATCTGCACAAAATGAAGTGCAAATTCAGCAGCAGAGAGTCATTGGAGAAAGTAATAATTTATTCAGGAATGAAGAATCTCCCAGGTCAAGACCTAGAGTCCCTTTTAGTCACAACAATCGTCAGCAAACAAATGAGTATCGGTTGACTAATGGGGACGCCACGTCTTCCCGGTTTCAAAATACCAGTCCTTGTAGAGATGATAACATCAGAGCTAGAAGTAAGAGCCGTACCAGGACTGATTATCCTAATTCTGAGAGTAGTGTTGATTTTAAAGGAAGGGGAGAAGGTGGGACTCATCCACGTGGAAATGATAGCAGCTTTAGAGGAAGAGGTGGCTTTCACCGACAGGATGCAAGGAATGGTATTATGTCCAATAATGCTGAAAATGCGACAAACAACTTTACGCAAGGGAATTTAGATGAGAAACATATTTTTTCCCAAACTGGAAAAAAAGAGGTCACAAGCAACATGCGCCTTGAGGAACAGGTATTTAATACTTTGGTTGTTTTATTCTCTATTTAACTTTCTGAATTTAGGCTTTTTGAGAAATAGCAATATTGAATGGAATAAGGAACTGCTGGATATTTACCGTTATGTCAGGGGACGCTATGTCAGATGTGACAATCCATTGTAGTGTTATGTAGCGTTGTAGCGTTATGTATGATGTCACAATCCATGGTAGCGTAATGTAGTATTGTAGCGTTATGTCAGATGTCACAATTCATGGTAGCGTTATGTCAGATGTCACAAGTCATGGTAGCGTTATGTAGCGCTGTAGCGTTATATCAGATGTCACAATTTATATTAGCACACAATAAGAATTTTAAGCTTAGAATTATTTTTTTAATCAGTACTTCTCTGTTATATTCATTATGAGCAGATGTTTGATTCAGTCAAAAGACAAGCTTTAGTGAAGGTCCTACCCTTGTATGGTATACCAGACAAGTACATTAAAGTCATTAGTACTATGTACGAGAACACATTTGCTGCGGTTAAGGTAGGAAGTCGGGTTAGTAGGTGGTTTGGTGTTATATCAGGAGTTAGGCAAGGTTGTGTCCTGTCCCCTTATATATGGATTAATTTGATGGACTTTGTCCAAAGAAGCACGGCAAAGGCTTTAGGAGAGCATGAACTTTAATGGGAAGGCGAAGATCTCATATTTAAGTTTTTCAGATGATTAAGTGTCCTAGATAGAAATCTAGGCTAAAAATCTTTGCTAAAGAATTTGCAAAATTAATCAATTTTTGGTGGCTTTTGGGTTTGGGGTATAAGAATAGGTTTGAAAAATAATGTCAAGAAGACAAGTCACTTGGATTGGAAATAAATCCTATCCAATGAAGAGGTGATGGTAAATAATGAGAAGAGCGATCAAGTGTATAGCAATACTTATCTGGGTAGCATATTAGTAAAGTCAATACAACGAAGATGTAAAAAATAGAATAGCCAACGTCTTTGGTGTTTTTTCACGGTTAAAAAAGTTCGGAAGAACAGGAAGATAACTTTACGAAATAAGACTAGAATTTTGAAAGCTATGGCAATGATAGTGGTCAAGTATGGTTTTAAAAATGGGCCCTTCGGAAGGCAAAGGCAAATTTGTTAAATGTTTTGCATGGGATTTTCTACAACGAGTTTAGCTACCTTTTGTACTGGCCATATTTGAAATACCGAGTTTTACGAAAAAAAGAAATGGGTTCTTTCGCACTTTCTAGGTCTGTAATAAAAGAATGGTTTAGATGGCTTGGACACATTCCACGGATTAAGGATGACAAATTGCTCTTTTTCGCCATCTATCTGGGGCCAAATGAAAAGGAGATCGTCTCCGAATGGGGTGGGAAGATGTGGGAAGGAAATTGGAACTTCGTGTGAATAGGTAAAGAGTCATGAATGGGTAAAGAGTGAAGCTTTTAATAGATTGTGATGGATGATGAGTGTGCCCAGCTATGATGGCGTCAGGTGGCTTGGCGCAGCAGTGAGTTGTTTGCAGTAGTAGTTGTACTGTTGCTAATTACTTTCGTACTACTAAGCCGCCTGGTATTAACACAGCAGTACATTATCTTCCAGCAAATTTTGTGCTTTCTTTTTTGAATTTTTCACCTCCTTTAGATGCTTTTACTTGTCCATCTTCCGACCCTGCTCAAAGACGTTCTGCTTTTCATTTGGCCTCAGCTGGATCACGGAGAAGCTCAATATCTGACAACATGTTATCATTCATTTGTTACCTACCGTTTTAACTTCCTTCTTTATTTTAGACCTAGGTAGGATGATCTTGCCACATTTATCGTCACTTTATCAATAATTTCCGGACCTTTCAATTACGTTTAACAAAATGGCTATCTCAAAATTTTTATTGGATGTGTTTGGGGAAATGTTAAACGGGAAAGGGGGGTTAGTTGCCCTCCAATCACTTTCGACTGTATATGACACAGCACAAGGAAAAAAATTAAGTGAATATTGGTGTTTTACTCGACAGAACACCACAACTTGTGTTTGACAGCTTTTCTTTGAGCAAAAAATATTTTTATATGTAAAAGTGGTATATTCAGACAAAATATGCCAACAAATTTGAAAAGTGCCAAGTAGCATTGCTACTTTGCTACCCCACTTTGCACGGCGGCTAGCCACATTTATCGTACATTTATATGTCTTCCTGTTATTGAGTCTCCCTTTCCGCGATTTTTGTGTATAAAGATCTTTATGACTGGTCCAATGTTTCCTTCTTTTTCTTTACAGGGTTCATGTTTTTTTTTTAGTATCATTATTCCTTTTTCTCTAATTCTATTTGTTTATTTTAGTTTTTTTTTGTGTTACCCTTATAGATTAACTTCCAGTTATATAAATCTTTTGGGTTTAGACGCCTTTTGCATTGAAGCCCAAGAACCCCCCTCGTCTGTGGCTGATGTCCCGAATTCCTTAATATTAATAGCTCATGTAGTGTATAAAAATACTTTTCGTTTCTGTGTTTTTAATTCTGTAATATGAGCGTCATTTCATTCGTATTACACTATTGGATTTTATACTTGAGAAAATAATTAAATGACTTGTTTAAAAATGGTATCGAAAAAAAGATGCCCATAAGGCAGTAAAAGTTTTAACATAAAGTAAATTTAGAATAAGATTGGTTTTAAGAAATTTGCTAAACAGGTTTCGACATACCGCTGCCGTTGAGTTTTTTTTTTTTTTATTGGTGTTATCGATTTTTTTTTTTTTTTTTTTTTTTTTTTTTTTTTTTTTTTTTTTTTAGGCCTTGAAACGAACTGATGACTCAAAAGAAATTAGTGACAATCAAAGAAACACTGTTAGAGTCTCCACTACTCTGATCAGAAAGCCTGAGGTAATATTTATCTTTTTAGCCCTGTAGGAATAGGTTATACAATACCCAATAGAGAAACATATCCAGATAATATTGCATCATAACAAAAATTCTAAAATAGTGGGTGTCCCATTAAAAGGATAAAGACTCTTCAGAGCGATTGCTGGAGCATAAGGGCGTTGATTCGACATTTCAGGTGCTGGGTCTTAATTACAGGGACAAGTAGTAACCCTTTCCCTCAACCTTGCCGCAGCGGGGATCGATTCCTGGGCCTCGTACTGCCAAATGGAGCATCGATCGGCTGTGCTACCAGAGGGTTCTAACTGATAGATTTCAGTAATAAAGAAATTGTAACGCATTTAATTAAAAATGCCGTCTACGTATTTCACAAACGTTGTTTTGTTTCCCCCATGTTTGTTATTGAGTGTTTCTCGAGTTTTTTTTTTTTTTTTTTTTTTTTTTTTTTTTTTTTTTTTGCGTAAGTTTGAGGCTTTTTTGTGATTGAAAATTCAAAACAAATTACATGTTTTTCACGCAGGGTCTTTGCTTTCCACTAAATTAAGTTTTTGGGGATATCCTAGGATTATAATTTCCCAACTTAATGTCCTTTTTTCTTTTCTAATGAACTTCCCCTTCAAAATAAAAATATGGGTAGCTATGAATTGGAATAGCTATGAATTTATTGTCGAAGTGATCACAATTGCTTGAAATTAAGGCCGCGGAGTTTTTTTTTTTTTTTTTTTAATACATTTGCATTTGTGTGTTAGTAGTTTTGTGTTATTTTTTGGAAAGGCACGCCTGCCTAGAGTGACAGCTAGGTTGACCAAGAATTTGGTGAAAGGTCGCATGCGGCCCGTGAGGCGTATTGGTGCGGCCCGCAAGACCCTTGCCGCAACGCACCTGACAGACTATATTACTCACCATAACAATACACAACGAAGTGAAAGGGGTTGCCATCTAGCATTCTGCCATATAGCATTCTCGAAGAATCCGTAAGCCTCATCTAGCACAGTTAGTTTGATTTTCGACTATCCAGTCTAGACCAACCATTTTAGTATGTTACAATTTTTGTTTTTGAGCAAACCTTTCTCAAAGTTTGGGAAATGCACCCCAAAAAATACTTTGTCTCTGGATTTCCTTTGTTTATTCTTTTTTAGTTCAGTAAAATTTAGCGCTTGGGGTACCAAATGAAAGCCAAATTATCTGGTCATTTTATGTGGTCATCTTGTGGCGAAACATTCAGAAGAAAAAACAACGCTTGATTTTGCATATGGGTGTCATCTGGTATATAGTGGGACGGGAAAATATGATAAACACTACGACATTTCCCAGCATATACCAGATGAAACCCATCTATAAAATCGAGGGTAATTTTTTTTTTAAAGGGTTTAAGTACATCCAGGTTATCAAAGGAGCATAAATACGATATCTCAGGAACAAAATAGGTATTAAGTTTCCACTTTCAGGAAAACTAGAGGGGGAGTAAAACTAAATCAAAAGGTACAGTACATATCCAGATTATCAAAAGGGTGTATGTGCAATATCCCAGGATAAAAAAGGGGGTACATTGAAACTTTCAGAGTATATTATTGGGGATGTTGAACTAAATAAAAGATACTATGTCCGTCCAAGTTTGTCATAAAGGCATATTACGGCATCTTAGGAACGGATAAAAGTATTAAGTTGAAACTTAGGGACCTCTTGAAGGGGAATTACAACTAAATATGGATGTTGAAATGATCTATCTGCAATATATATGGGATGGCTTAGGACGTTAAACCGAAACTATCAAGGGATATTGCCAAGTATATTGAACAAAATCAATATGTACTCTATGCATGCAGGTTGTCAAAAAGGCATATGAACAATATATGAGGAGCAGCTGAAAGCAATAAATTGAACCTTTGAGGGCTACTACAACTACTACTTATGCAATTAGTACTACTGCTATTGTGACTTTTTTAAGCTGTGACAGCTTTTAACTGTTTGAATTCGTGAGTACTTGCAACTGCAAATACTTGTGAACGTGACTGATTGCGACTGCGGCCCCAACTAATTGTAACTACAATTGGCAGTGCATATGACTTTAACTGCAACAACTACTTTGCGATAGCAAACAACAAGACAATCCCTCAAAACTGGAGCATTGCCAAAAAGACAGGGATGGACTGGCTGGTAGGTTTTCGAGCTTAAAATCCGCAACTGCTGCTACACAAACCTGAACCCACAAGCTGAACAGTCAACATTGAACAGTTCTTATCAAACCCGAAGTCAGTTATAGAAAAGCTTCCTTTTAATACAAGTGACATATACAACTGTGACGAAAATTCTGTGACCACAGTTTATATTCCTCCTAAAGTGTTTAGGGAGAGGGGACAAATGATATTGTTGCAGGGCAACATCATCAGAGAGAGCTGTCCTTGTGACCATGGTCGGTACTTTTTCTGCAAGCAGACAGTTTTTACCACCTTAATTTATATTTCCCAGGAAAAATTTTCAGCCTCACATGCTAATTGGTGCTCCAGCATACTCAGCAGGTGGAGTCTCACCATCCAGTTAGATCAGTTAAGATCTATTTTTGAAATATATTGAATACCTCAAGAATATATTCACATCGATCATTTTCCAAATTGCTAGAAAGCAGTGAAAGAAGCTGGTATAATATTTGTTTGGCAAAATACTAAAATCTCAGTGATTGTATTAACTACAATAAATGTAGTCAAAATATACAATTTTAAATGTTAGGTAGTTTAGATATTATCTGACCGGTATTTTTGTGTATCGGTGTTTAAATAAGCTAGCACCTAATCATTTTTTTTTATGTCTTGTCCGCGAATTCTGCGCACCATTCTTATGGTACACGGAATTCCGCGGACCTAGTACACGAGAGACGACATACTACTAGGTCTAGTTTGGAATAGTCTGTTTCGGTTTGGAATAGTCTTCCTGAAAGCACTAAGATGACCGAGAGTATATTTTCTTTTAAAATCAACTGAAGAACTTCTTGATGAGTAATGATGGGGGGGGTGTCTTTTGTAAGTATCAGTTTGAGGTTCCTATGAGGTTTAATCATTATTTATTTAAAAAAATTGCATTTTTTTATTTATATAATAAGTGATTAAAATATTGAGTCCTGCCACTAGAATCTGTGTAGATTTTCCCCTGGCAGGTCTGTTTGATATGATTTTTGTTAATATTGATCTTTAATTAAAATGAATTTTCTCTCTCTCTCTCTAAAAAAAAAAAAAAAAAAAAAAAAAAAAAAAAACAACAACAACAAAATATTCAACCTTTAAGTAGCTGTTTTAGCCCAACCCTCTTTGGACAAAATAAACAAGTGATTCCAGAATAAAGTACAGTGAAAAAAAAGATAAGCTGAGAGAATATGTGCTAAGATACTCAAGTCTTATAATACCTTAACAAGATGCCTTATCTTAACGCATACGCACAAAGTATCACTCAACGATAAATAAAGAATATCTAAATAAGTTAATAATAAAATAAACTAATAAATATATTTATTTTATATACTAATAAAATGTTCATATAGTTATACTGTCTCTTTGCGCTCTGCCCAAACATGTCAAAAACATTGTTGTTAGTTTTGATTGTCCACTGAGGTGGCACATTTATGCGTAGAGATAGCAAGTTTAGGTAGACTTACGTCGATTGGGGTTTATGTATTTAGGTTTTCTATTATCTGGGGTACCACAGGGGCATATATATTAAAACGCCATCTTTGCCCTGCCTACTTTAGTAATTACCTTAATTTTTTTTACAAATTTTATCAATACCCCTCACCCTTCTTTTGTGCTGTGGTAAGACTAAAAATGTAAATGTTACTTCTATTCGGTTTTTATTATCAGTATTTATCTCCCCCTCCCCATTGTTATTGAATAGACGCCGAAGGGAATACTTTAGAGAGACTTCTGAAAAAAACTAGAGAGAGAAAATCGAACTTAAATGAATTGTAGCCTAAAGTATACAGTCGCAGATCAATTAATAGATATTTTGTTTCATTGGGCCTAGAAAAGGCTCGGAAAATGAGCTAAGCTGTAGGCACAGAAAAGAATTACAATATTATTTTCTTTATAATAGCTTAGAGATTTTGTCCCCAAATAAATCTTACGCCATTTGAATTTAGCATAGCGCCACACTGTGTAGGGCGAAAATCTCTTTCGGGTGGGTAACTAAATTGGTTGTCCTTATTACTATATTTAGCTTATAAGCTTTATTTTTATTTGTTTTTAGTATTATAAGTTTTGTATCAATGTAAAATTTGGGCTATTGAGAAGGAACATTAAAAAATACTGAAAACGGCGCTTAAGAAACCCAAAATACTAAAAAACAATGGTCATTTCATAGTTTACAAAATTTACTTTTGAGAGAAAAAATTTGAAAAATCCTTATGTATGATAGTTCCCCCCACCCCAGAGGGTGTCGTCAGGGGGGGGGGTACACTGTCCCGCGCTGGCCTCAATTGTTAGAAACTACCAGAAGAAACGCTAATTGTGTTTTTTTTCATTCAGTATAAACGATTAATTCTGGTGTAAATAAATATTTCTGCTGGAAAAATGCTATATGTGCGATAAAGCCTACTAGAGGATGCCGTGTGTCAACCAATCAGTTTTACAGGCTCGGAATTACCATGGAACATCACATTCTAACAATGAAATGTCAAGTCCCGCTGTTCAGTTAAAAAACAATGTTTATATCATTCGTAAAAGTGCTTTACTTTACATTTACCCCCTCCCCCTCCTCCTAATGTGAAAATATATAGCCTAAATTATACATTTGTTTTTGTTTCGTCAACGCTGATTTAATTTAAGGGTATTAAGTTGAAACAAGAGTGGTGCATGCCAAAATGCATGGGAAATATTACTTGGGCTAAAGATTTGCACATTATAGGAGTTTGGATAAAGTAAAGTGTTTTTAGGAATAATATAAGTAAGTATTTTAGGATTTTTTAGTTGTTTTCATAGTTTTATAGTGTTTCTTTCTCAATAGCCCCAATTATGCGTTGATACCTTATTTTTTTTTTTTTTGTTCAAAGCATCAAGGCTCTGTTTCTTTTTCAGGCCGTGCCGTCGACTTATCCTGTCAAGCAAGAAGACCAGATAAAAAGTATTCCTTCATGCAACTTTACATTATCTCCCAAAACTGAGGTGAGCAATTCTATTCTCATTTTTATTGTTAGTATTTACAAAACACTAAGTCTCATTAATTGTCTTTTCAATATTGTATGCAAATCAGATAGATCCGATTTTTTTTTTTAAATTGGGCCGTCCTACCCGAGTGGATGGCACGCTTGACTTGAAATCCTTTGTCCATGAGGACGGGGGTTCGAGTCCGGGTGTTGCTGGCCGACTTTATTTGTATTTTTATGTGGACGAGTCGGCTTTATTTGTATTTATGTACTTTTTCCAAAAATGACTCTTTTTTTAAAATTATCACACTGAGATGTCCTTGCCTGAAAAAAATGATCCAGATAGGTCATGACTTTGGGCAAATTTGCTTAGAATCCAAATTTTGGAAAAACATTCCTCTAGCCTAGTGGATTGGTGCGCTGGATTAAGATTCTTTGTCCGAGAGGGCGTGGATTCGAATCCTAGTGTATCCAATTATTTGGTTTGGGACGGGGGTCAGTGGCGTGACTCTGTAAGCTCAGCCAGAGTCAATCCAGCTCTAAATGAGTACCTAAAGAAATCTGGGGAAGGTAAACAGGAAGGGTGTGCAAAAGCACAGGATGACTGGCCCCCAGCACCCCGTTGCACTTCCTGGCTGAAGGGCCCGAAACGGAGATCAGTACCACCGGTATGGACTGTATAGTCCAATACCGTGTTCTTCAAGTTTTTTACAAATCGGATAGTTCAGACACACATTTCCAGATGGAACGTTTGATAAAGGATGTTTTTCCATATAGAATTGCGAAATTTCTTAGAAAATTTATAGATATGAATTAGAGAAATTCATAGCATTAGAAAATATTTTTTCCGAATGTTACGATTCGTTTTTTACGATACGATTCGCTTTGTGCTTTTTGAGCATTTTTACTTGAAAGTTTTCATTTAGGTGTTATTATGATTGAGGAAGAAGTTCGGAAAGAAAATATCAGAAAAAAAATACATGACAAATTATCTTGAAATTTTTCTAGAATTCGTAATTTTAGTTGTTAAATTATTTAAAATTATATCTAAAATTGAATTTTTAAATTAAAGGATTGTTGTGCATTATACTATTATGTTTTGAAGTGGCCAAATTTTCGAATTTCAAGTATGTATGAAAATGAATTTTTATATCAATTTTAATATCATCAATGACAGGGGTACTGATCGGGATAGGTAGACAAATCGGATCAAGTTTCAAATATTTGCAATTTTGCACAACTGAGATAATTGCTTGTAAAAAAAAGGTGTACTATCTATTTTAAAAGAGCCAGCACAAAACAAATTCAAATGCCAGTTTGTTCTAATTCTTGTTAACAAATGAAAGACCTATTAGATCGAGAACTTGTAATATCATTGCTAATTAAACACAAAAAATATCAGACGGTTTTTTTTTGGTAAAGCTTTAAATAAGGTAAGGTAAGTCTTTGGTAAGGCTTTAAAAATGCTGCTAATAATTTATCATAGAGAAATCCCATTTGATGTACGAAATGTAACGATTTTTGCTTGATGGGAAATTGCATAGTAAAACTTAATGATAGTTTATAAATCAGGGCAAACTAAAACCAGCGTTGCCAAGGTTTTGAGATAAACTATACCAGTTTCCTAATAAAATTTTACCTCAAGAACATCTGAGCAGCAGGTTAAAAAATTGCCGTAAGAAGAAGAAAATTTTAGATAAATTAATGCTTGGATTAGATATCTGAGTCAAAAGAGAGCAAGTAAGACCAAATATACCGGAAAATTTGACAGTGCCAAATTTACCGCATTATACCAGGACCTCTAAATTGTACCAAAAACGGTACAATTGTGCCGTGTTGGCAACGCTGGCTGACACTACCAAAAGGTTATCGCACCTCCTTAAAATTATTTCATTTTAGACTTATTGTTTAGGCTCGTTGGTCGTGTATAAAAAGAAAACTAAAATTTGCTTTTTGGAACTCTTAGTTGATATTATTTATTCTATTTTATTATTATATCTTTCATATTGTTTTTTGATGGTATTACTTGCTCGAATTGTTTTTATATCAGAATAATCCGCTTGAAATCATCTGTCGGATTCGGTTAAATCCCTTTCCCCCCTTTCTTGCCAATGCCCATCGTTTCACTAGAAGCCGAATTTTTCAAGAATTCGGTTTCATACGAAACCGATTCACAAAGCTTTCGGGGAAAGGAGCTGAAATACTAAAGGGTAATCTAGGACCACAACTTTCAGTTTTCGAAGAGGAAACCCTTATGATTAATCTCTAGGGGGCGGATCTCCCTTTAACTAGTTTATGAGATCCACTAAAATATATTGAAACTATCAAAATATTGAAGTGTCAATACAAATACCCCCAACCAAATGGGAAGTCTACTCTGAACCTTCTCCCTTCAAATGGGTGGGGCTAATGCGCACCTGTGATCCAAAAGATTATGGGGGAGATAACTTAAATCTTGCAAGCAGCTATTAATCATAATACTAATCACGCTTTCAAGAATTCATTGAGAATGTCTCTTTTTTAAGATATGATACTACTTATCAAATAACTCTTGAGCAAGGTCGTGTCCGGGATTCTTTTTGTTTTGGGGGGGGGGGGTACAAAAAACCTTTTAAAATGCAAAAAAATTTGGGGTCCCAATCCGGTAACCTCCCCTCCCCCATGAATACGGCCATGCCCTTAAGTATACTTATTCAGGTTAGTTTATTAGTGTCAGAACTTCACAATTTTGTACTTTTTCTATCCAAACAATCAAACAGATAAAAAATTGATTTTTTTTTAACTAAAGGAAAAATATACTAAATCGATCAATATATATGTGTTATATATATGTATAGATGTATATATATATATATATATATATATATATATATATATATATATATATATATATATATATACTATATATATATACTATATATATATACAATTTTTCTATCCAAACAATCAAACAGATAAAAAATTGATTTTTTTTTTTAACTAAAGGAAAAATACTAAATCG
Organism: Artemia sp. Qi Xiang Cuo; assembly: GCF_049724085.1. Taxonomy (NCBI): domain Eukaryota; kingdom Metazoa; phylum Arthropoda; class Branchiopoda; order Anostraca; family Artemiidae; genus Artemia; species Artemia sp. Qi Xiang Cuo. The sequence continues at coordinate 50,091,846 of NC_142812.1, forward strand.
ATCAATATATATATGTGTTATATATATGTATATATATATATGTTATATATATATATATATATATATATATATATATATATATATATATATATATATATATATATATGTGTATAAAACAACAGGCAGCAGAGAATAATCAACCAAATCATCCGCGACAAGACTTGTCTGCCCTCAGTGACAGATGTCATAAGAGATCGCCGATGGAGGTTTTTTGGCCACGTACTACTTATGGACAATCCCCGGCTACCCGAATGCAGTACTTTACTGGCAACCATCCGGTTCATGCCCCAGGGGCAGACCTAAAAATAGCACGTATAAAATTTGCGGAACGCACCGTACAGATCTGGGAAACCTGAACACCTCAGTCCAGCCTCAGTGGGAGGATATACTGGCAGCAGCATTACTGCGGGAAGATTAGGGGCTCCTTGATGCCCTGCGTACATCAAGTGTGGATATAAGGTTTAATCTAACTTGCCGCTAGTCTTTTTCTTCTTTCTGTCAGGAGTCGGTTATATCTTCTTTTGAATGGGTCGACAGATAAACCTTCAGGGAAAACGTTCTCAGAAATGTAATGCTATTTTTTTATTTATTTATTATTATTGTTATCACAAAAGACAATTCGTTGTCAACATGTAAAGCAATCTAGTTTATATGCTATGAATATTGATTGAAAATTCATGGCTAATAATGCCTGAGTTAAGAAATCCTTTTGCTGGCTTCTTACAAATATCGAAAGGGACAGGCCTGCCTAGTAGCCCACGCTGAATTTTAACCTTCCTTCTCGGAATTTAGATGAATTTTAACTGCAAGTTGAGGCGAGGACACGAACCTCACATGATCGCGATCATCAAGGGAAAAGGCCATTAACCAACATAGTTTCAGCAGAACAGTCCAGTGTGGTTAGTGTCGTGATTAAAAAGCACGTATTTAGAACAAAATGTTTGTATAATGGTTCTTTCACACTATGCCATGAAACCGTTCACATTAGCATAAATTAAGACTTAATGTTACTTTATGAAATCTTACGGGCCCGGTTATGTCCATAACGTAGGTAGTGTTAAGTAGACTCTGGGTTTACTTTGAATGCACGTTGTAGAGAAATGTATTTTTATGGCTTCCCTAGCCTATTATGTAATATCATTATCGTTAGAGATAGCTGTTGCCTCTTTGAACTAAATGGTCAGGATTTTGAAAATATGCTTTGCCAATGCAAAAATAAAAGTCATCGGCGAATTTGCAAATTTAAAAGCTTTATCTATGGAATGACGATGCTCGATAAACGTTCTGTAAATTAATGCCGAGTTTGGCGAATGTTGAACTCACCACAGGAGCAAGAAATGCTACACACTGTATTCCCTATATCATAAATTTTCGAGTTATTTCATAACTCGAATAATCAGTGTCCATAAATTCAAGGATATTCATGGTTTCTGAGTGGGAAACGAGGCCCCCTCCCCTTCGTGCACGTCCCTTAAAAGAAATACTACTAATTTTGTGTCCAAATATGGGACTAGTAAAAAGGTCAGCTTTTAAAATTAAATATTTGGGGCAGGGTTGGGGAGTCCTATACCAAATATTATTTGGAAGTAGAGAACCAGTAGTTATTTAAATTTAAAGTCTTTATGTTGAATGGGAGAAACCACCGTTTAGAAATCGATAGTGATTTTATTTTGATATTCATTTATTATTTATGTATCGTTTAATTTATTCATATTTCGTTGAATGTGTGTTTCATTTCGTTGAATATATATATATATATATATATATATATATATATATATATATATTCATATGTATTATATATATTATAATAATAATAATTTATTATAAGCCAAAAAACAGGCCATACAGAACAGTATTCTTAATTACACTCCACAAGAAAAATAATATAAATATCAAGTTTTACTCATTGATGTCAACGCTTCATTTACATATTTACATAACTGCCTGATTGTCCTTTTTACTCTTTATCTGTGATCCGCTGGGTCTCCCTTTTTGAATATCCACCAAAATATAATCAATTAAACTTGCTTTAGCCCCAGATACGCAGGTAAACTCACCCCGATTTTTATCCTTTTCAAATCTTCTATTTCCAATCATCAAACCCGATTCTGCGCAGAGTGTCAGCAACCTCCTACCTCATTGATTTATTCTTCTTTTTTCATCCCTGCTAGCTCTGGGGATTCTGTAGACGGCTGGGACTGCTGACGGAATACCTGGAATTAACACATCTTTAATTCAACTTCATCACTAGTGTTTTGTCGTATAAGTGTGTTTTTTGTCGTATAAAAAACACACTTATACGACAGTCGGTATAGTGTGTTTTGTCGTATAAGCATTAAAATCACCCATTAATATCAATCTATCATTTTCAAAATTAGCTCTTTTTTCATCTAATTCTTTTACCAACAAATTCCACGTATCTTGATTTCGGTACGAGCTATTTTGAGGCGGAATATAAATCGATCATTTTACAACATACAGTCAATCTAAATATTCTAATCTAATCCAAATAACACATTCTTATTTACTTTCAGACTTTGCATGACGTTTGGAGGAATCATGTCTTAAAAAGACTGTCAGGTTTCCGAAATTAGGATCATTTAAAGGTACTCCTTGCAATCCACTTTCCACATTCAAACCTCTTACTTTTGGAGTTTAACCTGGGCAATGACAGGTTTCTATTAATGCTACAAAGTCAAAATTTGACAAATCACTTTCCACAGATCTTAACTTATTTTTATACCCTGTACATTCCAAGATACAAACTTCAGGGTTTGTGTATGGTCTTGTCGATGCTATTGGGCTCCGTAATCACTCGGGGGGAAAGCTAACCGGTAATAATCGTCGCCCCTAGGCCTATTAATACCCCTGTACTGCCAAGGCTGATTTTTTGTAGTTGCCTGAACGGGCGTGTGTTTTGTCTGTAAATTGGTGGCCAATTCCCTTCAGTAACCCGGCTTGTCAATGGCTCCTCATTTTTTTGCCGTACATTTCTAGCGGTGCGACTGTCAGCATTGTCGACGGGGCTAACCTTGGTACTTTTATGATCTTTCCCTGTTCTTACTGTTTTTGGCAAGATGTTGTTTCTTACAAATATCGTGTTAGTGTCACTTTCATTGCCAGAAAAGTCCGACTGATTTGAAAGGCAATTCTGGACTGAGCTCTGGTTATTTTTATTACCATTAGTGGCATTTATACCTCTTATCTCTAAGTTACTTTGCGCTGGATTAGGGGTCCTAATTGGGTGGCTTACCGTCATTACTTTTACTTTTTGACATTCACGGTCGAATGTGTACGTTTTACCTTCAATGATAAGCCTATCGCCTTTGAGCCACGCATTTTGATCTTTTACTAGGGCTTGGGGCAACACTGGCTTAAAATTTTTTCTAGCCTCGCGTTGATACGTAGTGTAGTCCGGAGCAACCCCTACGCCGTTTGTTTCAATACAAAACTTTTCCTGAGAACCGCATTTCGTATTTCCAAGTCGTGCCACTTAACTATTACAGTGGCTGATCTCAGGCGGAAAGTATCCTTTATGTCCCTCCGAGAAAGCTGTAGGTTCGGGAGGCACCAGCTAAGAAACTCGCAAAGCTCATCCTTCAAACTCGACTGGGATGGACCAGTCACAGGGAAATTGTAAAACACGAGGTTATAACGCTTTAGTTCTGCCTCCAATGCGTACCTTTTCAGTTTAGAATCTCTCAGCTGGGTACTCAGGTCTGCTGGATCGCTTCAAATTCCTGAGCTTGTTGTATCTCGCTGTTTATTGTAACAATTCATTTTTTACTCTCTACAGGATAAGTTAATTGAGAGCTATGGGTTCAAACCAAATTTGAAATTTATTTTACACATAAACTGAGAAATAGCGTCGGGATCTGACGCATTCGGAAGTTGAGGTGGCTGAATCTGGTTCCCCACCATTTTAGCTTACTTATTCAAGATAATTAAGATTGCCTACCTTATTTTCTGCAAGCAGTATTCTCCGGCAATAGAGTTTATTCGTTGCGTCCCACTTTAGCCCGGGACACAGCTTTGTAGCGCTCTCTTCTTCAGTTGTCAAAGAAATGAATCTTTATCCGGAGACGCTGCTATGCTGGGGGGCGTGGCTAACTTCTCCCCATCCTTGCGCACTGTATTGTGTATTAACTGTTTTAAACTAATAAATGTTATCGCTCTGAATGACCGATGAATACTGATTATATAAATATGTAAATATATATATATATATATATATATATATATATATATATATATATATATATATATATATATATATATATATATATATATATATATATATATATATATATATATATATATATATATATATATATATTTTTTTTAAGAAACAGAGAAAAAAGAAACAGGGCTGAAAGAGAACGGGTCAAACAAAAATAAGACGCCTGTTTCTGTTCTGTTTTTGGTAAAAACTGAGATTTTTGTGTACATACAGAACAGAAACAGTGCCCATTCTTACCTTTGACGTCTTGGCTTTGTGGCTTCTTTATGTCTAATAAATTGATCTAATCTAAAATTTGTCATCATGTTCACATAGGTTTGTCTCTTCTAGTGTTCTTGCTTTTATTTGTAAAAATCATAAGCAATAATCTATGTGGTTGTTGCACTAAAGAAATACCCGGAAAAATTGTCTAGCGGCTTGATAAAAGTTTTTCAACTCAACAAATTGCTAGCCAAAGCAACAAAAATTGTTTGAATTCCGCAACTAAATCCTTATAAGAAGTGAGTATTACTAATATATCCACTTCTGTATGAATCAAGACCTATATAGGTAATCCTTTTCTTAACAGGTGGAAGTCTTGTTTGTTAGAAACCCACATTTCATAACCATTCGGCCAGTATCCAAAAATGATGATTACAAACGAGTTAGGAGTCATCTTCAAAATGCTGGCAACAGGAAAAAAGTTGAAGGAGATTGCAAAGTGGGCGCTAACTATGCCCTATATTACGAGAACGTTTGGTAAGCTTTTAATTCACGTTTATTTTCTGCTTATTGTTTCTCTTTCCTTCGTATTTCTGCTACTTTGTTAACTTTTTTTTTCGCATGCTGACCAATGATCTGCGTTGTGCAGGTACCGATCTACAGATTAGATGCCTTCGGCCGGGAGTGCAATGCATGGTTGGGGGCAAATTCTCCAACGCTTCTCGTGTTTTCCCCCCAGATTTCTCCAGGTACCTATTTAAAGTGGGTCGAATCCGGCTGAGCTTACAGAATCATACCATTGACCCTCGTCCCAAACCAAATAAGCAGCGACACAAGGACCCGAACTCCTGATATCAGGGTTTCAAGTCCTAAGCCCTAACCACTCGGCTAGGACGGCTTAAGCTACTACTTGTACCTGTTTCTAAATAAAAGTATTAGGGGACCAAGCTATCTCTTGCGAATAAAATAACTAAAGCCAGATTGGCCTACCATGAGAAAACAATGAACTACATCTAAAGGAGACAAACGGACCTATGACCAGTATGAGGAAAAAGAGGAGAAACAATTCAACGAATATATCGCCTGTATAAGACTAGACGTCTTCAGCGTTATAAGGCAAAACAAAAAAAAGAATCTAGAATATATATATATATATATATATATATATATATATATATATATATATATATATATATATATATATATATGTATGTATAATCATATATCTTTGAAAACCTTTTATTTGGGGTCTGTAATTGCCTTCTAATGGCTCATAGAACTCATAGGCTGTTTGAATTACCCTTATTCCATGCCTATCTACCTTAGTTCTGCCCTTGGATGGATGCATGATTTTGTGTTTTCATGGCAGTTAATCGCTAATTGTATTTGTGAGTAGCAATTGTATGCATTTTTTATTTTTGTGTTTTTTATTTTTTGAATTTTATTTTTTTTTTTATTTTTTTTTTTTTATTATTATTTTTTATAAATAGGTACCTAAATAAATATTATTTTATTTAGATTTTATTATCTTCTTTTAACGCTGAAGACGGCTTGTTTTACACAGGCGAAGTTTTTGTTTGACTTTTTTTTCATACTGGCCATAGACCCCTTTATCTTTAGATCTATTTCTTTGTTTGATCTCTTTCACAAAACAATTTTAATTTCATCACATTCTTTACTATCGACAATAAGATTGATTTTTAATTTAAATTTTTAAAAGCTCAGTATAGTTTAATATGATCGTTGACAATATAGAACAGTTGGTCAATATAAATGTGCCGAAAAGGTGCTTTATAAATGTTCTTTATTCCTCTTTATTGACAAATCCACCAAAACGTATTTTCGTATTTTTATGGCTTTCGGCTAGCATATTGTCTAAAACGTTTATCATTAGAGATAGATGTTACCTCTTCAAACTGTACAAACTGATCAGGGTGATGAGAAAAGGCTTTACCAATGGAGAAATAACAGCGGATGATTTGCAAGTTTTAGAACTTTATCTATAAAATTCCGGTGCTCAATAAATCGGTCTGTAAGTTTATGCTAAGTTCAGCCAGTGTTGAACTTCCACAGCAGCAAGGAATGATACACACTGTGTTCCCTAAACTGAGGCAAGTTTTATCTTTTCCAGAGTTTAGCAAACTTTCTAAAGGTCTGACTGATTTACTGGAGGATCCAGGGGGACCCTGCCCCTCCCCCTCCCAAGATTTTTTTGGGTCCCTCTTTCCCTCATTTTTTTCTTCTTTTATCTTTTTAGAATAAATTTGTCAATTTAATCAATTATTGGTACCTTTGTCGATTCCCCCTCCCCCAAGATTTTGATCATTGGTGCCTTTGTCACATTGAGCCTCCCCCAAGATTTTGCTCTATATTCGCCCCGGGACGGATTTGAAGCAATTTCAATATTTTGTTTCAGTAAAGTTCGTTTAAGTTTTTCTTCAATGTCTGGTATATAACGTAAAGACAAAAAATGAAAAAGAACAAAAAAAAAGTAAATGGGAATGGTTTTTTTATGGGCAGCTAAAATACTGGACGAAACGAGACGAGTATTTCATTTTTCAGGAGGACAACCGCTTCTCTTCTTCAGTGCTATAAGAGCAAATTTTAGGAAACATGTCCTCATTTTTTGAACATGAATGTGAACGAAACAAACCGAATAAAAATAAAATGACAAAAACAACCAACGCAGAAGGCAAAAGAAATAAAAACCAAAATTTGAAATTTATAAAAAACCTAACAACGTGGAATAAAACCAACAACAGATAAAATCACATTCAACAGAATAGAGAGAGATATGCTTATTAAACAAAGAAAAAAAATTAGCAAAAAAAAAAAAAGATCAGTGTTAACCGCCACCCCGAGAAGTAAAAAAAAAATTTCCAAGAGGGTGGCAAAAATACACTTAAAAATAATACAGGATTAAATAAATTATAAAACAAGTAATACAATCCACACATCTTAATCGGCACCAAAAACCTTTCAACTAAACAATTTCAACTTTATTGTCAAAATCATACCCCAAGAGGCCATAATAAGCTATTCAGTTATTTTTACATCGCCCCTCCCCACCCCCAAAAAAAAACACAACAAAAGAAATAAAAGTCATATTTACTAGAAAGGATTTCTTGAATTTGTCTCTTTAAAAAAAAAATATCACTAATATTTTTAATACTCTGATCTAGAGGATACCAACTTTTAATCCCCCTATGATGCACAGAAAACGTCGACCGAGTCGAAATGATGAATGGAATATTAATCTCTCTAGAAGATCGAGTGTCTTAATTGCGGATCATGGATCTCAAATTAACTAAACTGTCAAAACATTAAAGATTTATACCACGTTGTAGCCTAAAAATAAACAAAAGTGTATATAACTCTCGTAGTCCTGAAGTTGGCAGCATCCTTATTCGCTCGTAGACGTTCCGTACCGAATTTAGGGGCTGTAGGCCAACCAACAATTGAACAGCCTTATTTTGAAGAACTCGCACAGGCTGGACAATGGAAGCAAATGTACCAAGCCAAACGCTAAGGCAATACAGTATATATGGATGGACAAGGGAAAAATAAAGGAGGCGTAGGACATAAGTAGGGAAAAATTGCTTAAGTTTTCTCATTATACCTAGTTTACGAGACAAAATTGTACTCACAGACTGTGCATAGCACTTGAAATATTAAATTTCATCAATATAAACCCCTGGTACTTAATCAATAAAAAAACGTTTTAAAATTCCACAATGCATTACAATTTCATGAATCCAAGGATAAAAAAACAGGAGATTGGGGGAAAATGACAAAATTTGACTTACCAATGTTAATCTTAAGCCTGTTTACCCTTAACCAAGAATCTAACCTATCCACATTATCTTTCATCGATGTCAGGAGTAATTCTTATGTCTTTGCAGTGCTGATAGCCGCAGTGTCATCCGCAAATAATGACACAGTTTCAATGGCTATTAAAAACTTAGTTATGACAAACATAGCTATTTAAACTTTAGAATCCGAAGCCTGAAGCTCTGCATTATTTTCATGCTTGCCTTGTCTCTTATTTTACTATTTATCTTGTCTCATGATTTGTCTCGTATTTACTATTTAATCTTTTTAATTGTATAAGCATTGCACTAATATGTCTCAAAAACAATAGATCAGAATCTAGCTAGGTCCTTATGAGAAAAAATTCTAAAATCCCTATCAATCAATGAAATAACTACTCCTTGTGTAAGCTTTGCACTAATATGTCTCAAAAACAATAGATCAGAATCTAGGTCCTTATGAGAACAAATTCTAAAATCCCTATCAATCAATGAAATAACTACTCTTTGTATAAGCATTGCACTAATATGTCTCAAAAACTATAGATCAGAATCTAGGTCCTTATGAGAACAAATTCTAAAATCCCTATCAATCAATGAAATAACTACTCCTTGTATAAACATTGCACTAATATGTCTCAAAAACAATAGATCAGAATCTAGGTCCTTATGAGAACAAATTCTAAAATCCCTATCAATCAATGAAATAACTACTCCTTGTTTCACTGAAATTGTGTGGCATGAGTGCAAGTTAAGATATTCGTAATTATGAGTTTATTTTCTGTATGTTGAGAAAAGCAGTCTGTTTTCTCTTTTTATTAATCAAGCACCCGAAAAGGGTAGTTGTTTCCCCTCCTTCAACTTGAGTGTTGGAGGACGTGAGAATTTTACACTGACTCACTGAATCCCGAGGCGGTCTTAATGGGGGGGGGGGGGTAGAAATTTTAGAGGTTCAAAATTTCAAATAAATAATCTATATACTGTAATTTATTTTTATTTAAATAAAATAGAGGGTGCTGTTGGCAGCAAGTATTATCAAATTGGATCGAAATTTTTTATTTTTTCCCTTGTCTTTTTATCTAATTTCCCATAGATAATTAATAATTTTAAAGAGGCTAAAGTAAGAAAAATCAGATTAAAAATGGAATTTTTTTTTTAATAAATGAATTTTTTTTTAATGTGGCCTGAAAATTTTTGAGAGACAGGGGGAGAGGCGCTAATCAATATTTCGTCCTGCGTGCAAAAGAGGCCAGAACCGCCACTGCAGTAACCCAAAATCCAGAAAAAGGTAGCTTTCTACTGGCCAGAGATCTGTTCTTTTTTTTTAAGATTCTCTTCTTTGTTTTGTCGTGGAACGTCACGGTGGTCTTAGAACTTCTAGGATAATATTTATTTTTGGAAACGTCTATCGCAAGCCCAGATGAGCCAGGTTTTATGAGTCATATAACAACTAACTGTCTTGATAAGGTTGGTTAGCGGTGTGACTTAAGGATTTCTACAAAGAATATTTCTCTAGATAAAGTTGAAGGAGAAAATTTAGTTTGATTGCTTCTCTCTTTTTTTTAATTCCTTCAGATTCATATACGTGATATACGGTTTCAAACAAAACTGCAAATACAATCAGATAATAACTAATTGTACTGAGAAGCATGAGAATGGGCGTCATAAAAAAAAGTACATAAAGAACATTTATAAAGAAAATAGATTATGCTGGTTTTGTGTCAAAAATGTGTACATCAAAAGAATCTGGTTCTAATGCTGATCAAAATAATCTGTTTTAATGCTAATTCCAAGTATGAAAGATTAATCAATTTCAAATGTATTGTCAAAAAGGAAAAATTGTTGGCAAAGGAAAAATTCGCATAGTTTTACGAAAGAGGCTAGGCACTCCTAATTATGGGGTGATTTTAGTGAAAATGACTCAGTCAGATTCAAATTGACTGAGAACCTTCTAGAGGAGGTTTTAGAAATTCGATTCCGAATAAAGGTCACCCTCACATGCTTCTTTGTATTTTGGCAGGGGTTTTTACCTAAAGGGGCATTTTAACGTTTTAAACTAGCGATCGTAGAATAACGGAAGAGGGTGTTTTTTGACAGAAATTTAAAATCGCAGTGGTGCACTTAGAAAATAATTATGGGAGATAAGAATATTTAAAAATTAAGCCCCCCCCCCCCTCCCGTGAATTTGCGCCTGATCCTACGCGTTTTTAAGTAACAAAAAGAGATCGTGCAATAACAAATTTGCGTTTTCTACCCTTTTGTGCCGCTAGGTGTAATCGCTTCTGAACATTTATGGAGTGTATTCTAAATGAACGGCTAATATGTACTGTTTATACACTAATGATTGCGTACACAGTATTGTATAATTATATAACAACTACTTAGGGGGAAGTTAATGATTTTGTTGTTTCAACAAAAACATCCCCCCAACAAAAACAACAAAATCATTAACTTCCCCCTAAGTAGTTGTTATATAATTATACAATACTGTGTACGCAATCATTAGTGTATAAACAGTACATATTAGCCGTTCATTTAGAATACACTCCATAAATGTTCAGAAGCGATTACACCTAGCGGCACAAAAGGGTAGAAAACGCAAATTTGTTATTGCACGATCTCTTTTTGTTACTTAAAAACGCGTAGGATCAGGCGCAAATTCACGGGAGGGGGGGGGGGCTTAATTTTTAAATATTAAATATCCCCTTATTTTTTTTAGGTTTAGCGCCATATTTTATTCTCATTTAAAATAAAGTTTTATTTTTACATTACTATAAAAAATGCTGTTGTCTGTATTTTTGTGCATATAAAAGGTAAAATCATTAAATTTGCCTTTTGTTTTTAATCGTTGTAGGGTTTTTTTCAGCAACTAAATAGATCGTGCCTCAGCAAATTGTTACTCTCATCCATTTTGTGCTGCAAAACGACAATTTTATCCCATATTAGGACAAGATTTTTGTTTCTGTGCTTCTTTTAAGCACGTAAATAGATCTTGCCTCAGCAAAGTGATATTCTCAGCCATTAGTGATGCAAAACGACAATTTTATCCCATATTTGGACAAGATTTTTGTTTCTGTGCTTCTTTTAAGCAAGTAAATAGATCTTGCCTCAGCAAAGTGATATTCTCAGCCATTAGTGATGCAAAACGACAATTTTATCCCATATTAGGACAAGATTTTTGTTTCTGTGCTTCTTTTAAGCAAGTAAACAGATCTTGCCTCAGCCAAGTAATTTTTCAGCCATTTATGCTGCAAAAAGATTATTTTTACAAAATTAGAACCGAAATTTAACTTTTAATCCGTATTTTTTCAAGGACAATGTTGTTAGCGTTGTTAGTGGGTGCTGAGAAGATGACAGCCACCAAATTATGCGGAAAATTTTTATCGTAAAATGGAAAATCAATTTCTTTTTATTTATCTTCAATAAGGACGGTGGGTAGGAAAATTTCACCAATATGAGAATGGGTCTGAGAAACTCCTACCTCCCGAATTTTTTATCAGGTTTCTTTATTATTCATAAAAGCAAAGTGCAAGTTCAGTTGAGGTTTCGTTTTAAAACAAAGAGAAAACTCTTATTCCTTCTCTTTGGGTAGGCTGCACATTTTGACGTTTTTTTGTGTTTTTATATATGCCTGCGGCCTGAAGGCAAGCGAATCTTTCTCATTGTAGTTATTGCACATCACTAGTTGGTTTCAATAAAAGGTAGCAAATTTATCTGCTATAAAGTGACAATTCTGGTTCAAGTAGAGGCAAAATGTAACCAAACCAAAACTGGGAAATAGTCATAAAACCGAATTTTTATGTTCGTTGTAGGTACCGCTGTCAGGTAATCCGAATCGTTGAATCCGAGCCTGACTTTATTGTTGCCCACCTTGTCGATATCGGGAAGAGTCTAAAAAAGGATCGAAAAGACTTATTTATTTTGGATGATGAAATTATTGGTGTTCCTGCATTGTCGATGCCCGTGAAGCTAGACAAGACCTGTGAGCGCAGTAGTGGTGGCTGGGACAAGGAAGTTGTGGAAATATTAAGACGATTGACTGAACCCTCACCTGACCTTCAACTATTTGTCACAGAAACTGGAAAGGTACATTATTATTATTATTTTAGTAATTATTTTTTTAGCTTTATGTATTGTTATGAGCAAATAAAAGTTCATATAGAGATAATTCTTTTTATTAGAAGGTGAAACAGATAAAATCAAAGTTTTGGACATTTTGATCACATATACAGGGACCGTCATCTGTATATGTGATTGATATATCTGGAACTTTTGTATCTGTTTCACTGCCTTATCAAAGGACTTATCAATATTTGAACTTTATTTTCTTGTCATAGAAAGGGAGTGTGGTCTTCGAAAAAAACCTAAGATGTATTATTATCGGAATAGTATTTGTAAATTTTAACTGTAATTTTGATTAATTAATTCTAATATTAATTATTGTAGCATTATTATTATGATAATAATCTTCACAGTTTAGAAAATGATGCTGAGCAGATGTTAAAATTATTATTCTAAGTTTAAAGATTCAAGTTTTTGTTAGAATAATATAATTATTCATCATTTAGACAAGGAAATTATTGATGTATGTATGTCTAGACATACAAACAGATTCGAGCCTATTCATGAGTTCAAAACTTCACAAGTCGCTGGCTGGAAAGTGGTCTTCTTCGTTATTCATCAAGAGAAGTAGAAATCTGGTAGAAACGAAATGGCTGTGGCCTTTCAGAACCCTTGCATAATAGTTGAAGTATCTATTAGCTATGTATTCTTAACATAAATAATTATCAAAATTAGTAGGTTTTTTTTCATCGATCATTACTGCATATAAAACTTCAAATACCGTATCACAAAATTCGTCCGTTATCTGGGTAAAAACTTTGAATGTAAGTTTGAACTTAGAAGCTTAATTTTTTCATAATGCCCTTTGCCTATATCTATTTTGTCACCTTTAAAACAGTTGAAATTGGCGACTTTGATATTCATTGTTTTTTTTTTTTTTTTGCTCTTTTGGATTCCTAAAAAACCTTTCTTTTATTAAAACTGGTTTTTAATAACAATAAAAAAAAAACCATTTTAATTTTTTTTTTTTTTTGGCTTCTTTATAGAATATATGTCATGTAGGCTAAGGCTGAAGTGCTGCTTTTTTTTATTTCTTTTGGCTTCTCTTTTGGATATTATTCATTTTTTCTTTTGGGGATTCATTCCAAATTATAAACTCATAAATACCTAATATCAGCTAAATTATAAACTGCATCTAAAAGGAGTAAATTTATCAAATTGAAAAATACATGATGAACCCTTTATATGAGAACACTTCAATTACAATGAAACAAAAAAAAAAACACTTAATGGTTTATTCGGTATGAAGAAAAATTAAGTGCCAGCTATTTTCTTAGGTAAAAAATGAAAAGCTCATCCGTTTTAAATGTAATTAAATGAAATAATATGAAGACTGAATTAGCTCCAGAAAGATGTTGAGATTTTCTTCCTAGTTCGTCACTTTTAATCCAAGCAAAATGTTAGGAGACTTGATATCAGCTATTGAGTTTAAGCTTTGATTTCTAAATGCTCACAAAAATTACCAAATTTAAGAAAGCCGCAATAATAAGTTACCTGTGGTCAAAACACTCAAAGACCCCTCTTTGATCCCCACCCAGGCTCAAAGCTTCTGCTATGGTCATATCCATGGAAATCTCCAAAGAGTTTCTTTTTAAAATAGCTTTCAAGCGTAGTTAGGGGGTATTTAGCCTTTTTTGCTTTTCTTCAAAGCTTTGAAAAAAGTCTTTTAATATTCCAAATGTTAAATTTGTGCATATTTTTGATCATCATTTGTGGGGTGATATAATTTTTTAAACCACTGTACATACGTAAGAATGTTGCAACATCTAGTACCCTGAGGTCATAAAACTGTCAAAGACTCCTCCTTGAACCTCCCAAATTGAAAGCTTTTATTATGACCTGGCCTTTAAATGTAACTTTGGCACTGGACCAAGGGCGCCATTGTCACTCGAGCACAACGTTAGGTGGGGATTTCGATATCGCTTTCGTCACACCAATTTGTTTTAGTGTCAATCTGCCTGGTACTTTTGAATGAATGTTTTCAAAGTAAACTCGTTTCATCAATTAGAAAAAAAACGGGTTGGACGCACGTGTCCCTTTCCCTTTGGGCGATAAAATTATACAAGTGCTGTATCAAGTATAACTCACGAAAATCTTGTTAATTTTTGTCAACTTTTCAACTGTTTGGCATCCCTGCTTTCAATAAAAAACAAAAAATCAAGGTACTCTCACTTAAATATAATAACTCCCTATGCTTCTCCTCTGGATACCATCTTGATAGGATACTGTCCCTGCTTTAAATAAAAAAAAAAAATTACTTTTTGGCATCCCTGCTTTCAATAAAAAAATTTCGAGATATCATTTAAATTTAATATCTCCCTACCCCCCCCCCCCTTCCTCTGGATACCACCTTGATAGGATACCGTCTCAGCTTTATATTAAAAATAATTTACTTAATAATTAACTAGATCACTATATGGTTAAAAGAAACGTGCGAAATAACGTTTAACAGCTTAGTGTTCCTTGAAAAAAAAATTGAGGGTATGAGTAAAAGGGTACAAAGACAACAATAAAAATGTTGAAATTATTCAGATATACCTCAAATTATTGGAAAACTCAGTCATAGATTCGCCGTGGCATTCAATAGGGTCCAAAGAATCTAATTAAAAGGGAGCACAAACATAAGCTAAATTAGGCCAGTAGCCTATGAGAGATTTCAAAATGCCCAAGACAATGAACAAGTCCCAATGGGGGGCCCTGGGTCTATCAAAATATTTCAATGGTTTCCCAGGCAATTTTATATCATTTTCTTCCGTCCCCTTTTTTAAATGAAAAAAATAATTATCTTTTTGGCATCCCTGCTTTCAATAAAAAAGTGAGTTATTATCATTTAAAAATGATAGCCCCCTACCCCCCTCCCTATAGGCAATAATTTACAATTTTTTATGAATAATATATTTGGGGTAGCTTCCGTTTCAATCTTTAATTCCCCAACCTTGTACATAGATTAGTCTATAGCTAAATTTCGTCTCAAAAGAATGTTTTTTTTTTTGGGGGGGGGGGTAAATTTTTTCACAAATAAGATTGTATTTTATTTAATCTGTCAGGTGTTAAACAATTGAGTGTTAAACATTAAGAAAATCGTATCTAAAAAAAGCAAAAGAAAAATAATTCTGCAAACTTACAATTCAGCTGTAGAAACAATCTGCCGGCTATCGATTTCGAAATCCAACTGAAGGCTGAAGCTGTATAGTAGTGAATGTGTTCTGTAAGTCTGTTCAACTTGAAAATAACATTCTTGACTACAAATAGCAATTGGGAAACTGCATTCGAAATGATTTAAACTCATTTCATAAAGATGATACTTTTTTTGTTAATATATGAAGAACTGTGTATATTGCAATATTTGCAATTGCATATTGCATGTGTCTGGTTTTTATGCAAAGTAACGAAAGAGACGAAAATTAACGAACAAGAGAGTAGTGAAGAATGGGTATGCAAAGAGATGGTATGCAAAGTAATATTTGGCAGGGATAGTCACTAGTGATAAATCGCTAGGGGTGGCACCGTGATTGCGTTATTTTTGGGGATTCGGGGAACCAAATTTTTTTCGGGTGACACATAGATTTTCTTGGAAATACCCGAAAATTCGGGGATAGTGCAAGCCCTGCTTTATTACTAGTCAGGAAAATCGAAATACTAAACCACGTGAGAAAGAAAAGCTCCGACTTTGCGGTTGACGCAATAAAGAATTGCCGCAAAATTAATTTAAAGTCCTGTCGGTGGCGGCACGCCAGCTGCATGCCGGTGCCGTAGCGACACTTCAGTGGCGGTCGACCGGGCCTCTCGTCGGCGGCGTTCGGTCGATCCGCCGGCGTGACGCCGGGGTCTATGTATGTCGATTCATTTGAGATTCGTTGTTTTTGCATGTCTCATAACTGCACAATACTTTGTGCTTCACGTTCGTTCATCATAACCTTAAACATTTTTTTACTTGCCCTTTGCTTTAGCTGTTCGGATTGCCTTTGTCAAATTGGATGGTCCAGATAAATTTAATATCATAGGCAGCGCAATAGCGAAGCCTAAGTGAAGAACTATGTTGGCACAATTTATTATTTTTTTTTCCTTTAGACCAGCGCACGTCATAACGAAGGGGTTGTCGTAGAAACTTCGGATAGGGATCATTCGATTGGAAATTGGAGTGGCTTGTGCCCTTTTTAATAGTCAAAAGTGATTGGAAGGCAACTAACACCCCTTCCACGCCCACCATTTCCCCAAACACATCTAATCAAAATTTTGAGATAGCTATTCTGTTCAGCGTAGTTGATTTTCAGATAGAAATTATGTTTCTGAGGAGGACACTCCCCCACAGCCCACAGGGCAAGGGTTGTTAGTTATGCCCGGGGGCATATTAGGTTCTTATAGAAAGCGTTGTCGTAGAATCTTCACAAAGGGCTCATTCGATTGGAAATTGAAATGGCTAGTGCCCTTTTTAATAGTCGAAAGTGATTGGAAGGCAACTAGAACCCCTTCCACGCCCACCATTTCCCCAAACACATTCTATCAAAATTGTGAGATAGTATTTTTGTTTAACGTAGTTTAAAGTTTCGCAAATTAGGACCTTGAGGATGAGACCCCCCCCCCTCAGAAACCTCAGGGCACGGGCTGTAAGCTACACCCTGGGGCATATAAGGTTTTTATTGAAAGCTTTTTGGTATAAACTTGAAAAAGGGCTAATTCGATTGGAAATTAAGGGCTAGTTCCCTTTTTAATAGTCGAAAGTGATTGGAGGGCAACTAACCCCCCTCTCACGCCCACCTTTTTCCCCAAACACATTCAATCAAACTTTTAGATAGCCATTTTATTCAACGTAGTTGAAAGTTTTGGAAATTAGGTCTATAAGGAGAAAAGGCTAGTGCCCTTTTTAATAGTCGAAAGTGATAGGAGGGCAACTAACCCCCCTCTCACGCCCACTATTTCCCCAGACACAGCCAATCAAAATTTAGAGAAATCCATTTTGGTCAACACAGTTAAAAGTTCTAGACAATATGTCTTTTAGTATGTAACGCCCTCTGAGCCCTCATGGCAGGGGTTGTAAGTTATGCCCTGGGGGCTTATAAGGTTTTTATAGAAATTTTTGTCGTAGAAACTTCAAAAACGGCTCATTTGATTGGAAATTGAAAGGGCTAGTGCCCTTTTTAATAGTCGAAAGTGAATGGAGAGTAATTAACCCTCCTCTCATGCCCACTATTTCCCCAAACACAGTCAATCAACGTTTGGAGATAGCCATTTTGTTCAACGTAGTTAAAAGTTCTTCAAATTATGTATTTGAGGATGACAAACCTACCAAAGCCCCCAGGGCAAAGGTTGTAAGTTGTGCCCTGGGGGCATATAAGGTTTTTATAGAGCGTTATAATAGAAACTTCGAGGGGCTAGTGCCCTTTTTAATTGTCAAAAATAATTGGAGGAAAACTAACATCCCTCCCACGCCCACCATTTCTCTGAACTCACCTAGGAAATATTTGTGAAAGCCATTTTGTTCAGCGTAGTTGAAAAGTCCAAAATTCATTTGTGCGAGGATTAAAGGCTCCCTGAAATCCTTTATGCTCGAGGGGTAGTAGCTTCCTTGGGGCATATAGGGTTCTAGAGAAAGCGTTGTAGTAGAAACTTCAAAACGGGCTCATCCGATTGGAAATTGAAAGTACTGGCGCCCTTTTTAATAGTTGAAAGTGATTGGAGGGCAACTAACGCCTACTATTTCCCCAAACACATCCAATCAAAATTTTGAGATAGACGTTCTGTTCAACGTAGTTAAAAAATCTGGAAAATAGGTCTTTGCCAGCGTTGTCGTAGAAACATCAAAAAGGACTCATTCAATTGGGAATTGAGAGGGCTGTTGCCCTTATTAATAGTCAAAAGCGATCGGAGGGCAAATACACCCCCTCCCCCCAAACCCATCATTTCCCCAAACACTTCCCATCAACGTTTTGATATAGCAATTTTGTTGAACGTAGTTGAAGGGTCCTGAAATTATGTTTTTGAGTATGACAACCCCCAACAGCCCTCAGGGCTGAGGTTGTAAGTTATGCCCTGGGGTATATAATGTCATATAGAAAGTGTTGTCGTAAAAACATCAAAAAGGGCTCTTTTGATCGGAAATTGAGAGGGCTATTGCCCTTTTTAATATTCGAAAGTAATCAGAGGGTGAATCGCCCCCCCACCCCCATCATTACCCCAAACATTTCCGATCAAAATTTTGATATGGCCATTTTGTTCATCGTAGTTGAAAGGTCTGGAAATTATGTCTTTGAGGATGATAACCCTCCCCCCATAGCCCTAAAGACAAGGGTCATAAGTTATGCCCCTAGGGCATATAAGGTTTTCATAGAAAGTTCTGCCGTAAAGATTCAAAAAGGGCTCCTTCGAATGGAAATTGAGAGGACTAGTGGCTTTTTTATTTGTGGAAAATGATCAGAGGGCAAATGTCTCCCTCCACGCCTATCATTTCCCCAAACACTTCCAATCAAAGTTTTGATATAGCCTCTTTGTTAAGCCTATCAGAAATGTCTGGATAAATCCCCCCAGCCCTCAGGGCAAGGGTTGTAAGTTATGCCCTGGGGACATATAGAGTTTTATAGAAAGTGTGGTCATATAAACTTCAAAGGGGGGTCATTGGATTGTTAATCAGAAGCTTTAGTGTTCTTTTTTAGATTCAAAGTGATCAGAGGGTAGCTACTCTCTCCCCCCTACACACACGTCATATTGTCCCGAAACGCGTCTAATCGAATTTTGAGATAGCCATTCTATTCAGAATAGTCTAAATATCATATAATAAGGCTTTTGAGGTTGAAACAAACCCCAGAGATTAGGGGCAAGGGTTGTAAGTTGTGGCCAGGGGGTATTAAAGGTTCTTATGGAAGGGATGGTGGTTTAACTTCAGAATGGGTTCAGTCTTTCTCACTGAAAAAGACTCTGTCAATATAAAGCGAACAGAAATTAATCAAAAAAACTTTTTGGACAAAGTAAGTTTTTCAAAAAAAAGTAAAGAACTCCATTAAACTAAAAATGAACAAGAATAGAATCAAATACTCTACAAATCAACACAAAACCTTTAATCAGTATCAAAAAATGACAGAAACCCAAAATGCACGGGGATTAAGAAAAGTCGAACTCAAAACACTAAGTCATTCACATGCGAAGAACTTTGAAACCGAAAAGCAATTGGCGCCAGAATGCCACTAGTACTTCACTGATAGAAAATCAGACGAATTTACTGAAAAAATGCGAATTGTCTGTTTAACATACACATGATGATATTCACTCAGTAAAATCTTAGCTGGTTTTTAATTTATTAAGGCTATAAAAGTGATAACATAAAAAAAATTCTAAATGTTTTCCTAAAATCATCTAATTATAACATTACACTACTAATTACCGATTTTCATATATTTATTGGAATAAATTAATTTAAAATTACATTCTTTAAAATGTAGTGTTACGACGTTGAAGCCAAGTTTCGCGTTCAAGAGAAATCTGACTTGTCAACCCGTGAAAAAATCTCATGTCGCTTATGTTTATAGTTGTTTAAATGTTCTCCCGAGCACTTGCATCTCGGTCCGGGTTTTTATAATGGTTGAAATAGGGAATGATCATACTGTCTATTATTTATATTAAATAAAAAAAAACAAATTTTTTAAACTGAAAGTTAGGAGCGACATTAAAAATTAAAACGAACAGAAATTATTCCGTATATGAAGGGGCTGTCCCCTCCTCAACGCTTCGCTCTTTACGCTAAAGTTTTTTATTGTTTTAAAAAATAAAGTTGTGAGACAGAGTCAAACTTTAGCGTATAGAGTGAGGCGTTGAGGAGGGGACAGTCCCTTTCATATACGGAATGATTTCTGTTCGTTTTAAGTTTTAATGTCGCTCCTTACTTTCAGTTTAAAAAACTTGTTTTTTTTTATTTAATTTCTGATCGTTTTTTAGTTAATGCAGCTTTTATTTTGGCCCACCGTCATTGAATAAGTAAACAAAATTTGCATAAAAATTTTACTTTTCTTTTGCTAAATGGATGTCTCTAAATTTGGTTATGACGTAATTTACAACTTAACTTACGTTACAACTTCTATATTCGTATATTTTTCTTCTGGCAAAAAATACAAAGTTGCACATTTTTGCAGATATGAGCTTGAAACCTATGTATTAGGGTTTTCTGATACACTGAATCTGACGGTGTGAATTTCATTAAAATTCTTTCACTTGTAGGGGATGTTTCCCCCCTCTTTAAAAAATCGGTTAATTTTCTCAGGCTCGTAGCCTTTAATGAGTAATACTAAACTTAATAAAATTTATATATTTAGAATCAGCATTGTAAAACCATTCTTTTGATACATTTATTAACATCAAAATTCCGTTTTTAAAAGTTTGGATTACTATTGAGCCGTATCGTTTGTTTTTTTATTGTTCTTTTTTTATTTATTACGTATATGTTATTACGTATATGAGGGGGGTTCCCGCCTTAGTCAATACCACGCTCTTTACGTTAAAAGTAAAAAAAATTTTTAATTCACAAACTCCTGAATCACAAAGACCGTTTAATTAGAATAGATAGCTCTTTTGAAAGCACTAAAAAAAAACTGTAGCGTAAAGAGCGAGGTATTGACTTGGGGGAGAACCCCCTTAGATACGTTATAATTTCTGTTCGTTTTAAGTTCTAATGTTGCTTCTTATTTTCAGTTGAAAAAAACTTGTTTTTTTTTATATTTAATTTCTGATCGTTTTTTAAATAATGCTTGGACATCCGGCGCCCCCTTCGAAGAAATGTCCCTTACTCCAAAGAAACATCCTCCACGGAAAGATTCTCCCGAGTAACCCCCTCCTCCAGCCCCACCCTCCAGAAAAAAATCCTTCCTGAAAATGTCTGTATATTTTCCAATAACCAATAAATAATGCTGGCAAGTCCGGCGCCCCCTTCATGGTAATTTCCCTTCTCCTATGAAAACTTCCTTCATGGACAGATCCTCCAACATAACCCCCTACCCACCCCCTCCTACTACCAAAAAAAGCCCTCCTGAAAACTTCTGTATACTTCCCAATAACCAATACTATATGTTAACATTGGGTAAAGTTCATAACTTTCAGCCCTCCCCCCGGGGACTTCGGAGGATTAAGTCATCTTAAAAGACATAGTTATCATATTATCGACCCTGCTGAACAAAATGACTATATCAAAATTTTTAGCGGGTGACTCTGGGCAAATATGAGCGTGGCAGGTGGCCTAGTTGCCCTCCATTTTTTTGTCACTTAAAAAGGGCACTAGAACTTTCAATTTCCGTTCCAATGAGCCCTCCCACGATATTCTAGGACCACTGGGTCGATACGATCACCCCTGGGAGTCATCCTAAAACCACCGGCTGAGATTCAGCTTAAAAAAAAAAACTAGCGAAAACTTCCTTTACACATGGGACATGATTTTTCCCATAAAGTTACTCGTGATAGTGTATATATTTGAGTAATATGTATTGATTGCTCTGTGTGTTAAGCAATCAATTTATTAAAAGAATCAGTTCATGATTATTAAAGAATAGTTATTAAGCGATCATGGGTTTAAAAGTAATAGATAATTACGAAAAAATTGTGTGATTACTTTATTGATTATGTTTAATGCTCTTGGATTTCTTTCCAATGAAAAAAAAACAAAAAACAAATAAACACGCATCCGTGATCTTTCTTCTGGCAAAAAATGCAAAATTCCACATAAGGTTCTATAACTTTTAGGGGGGTCTTTCCCCCTTTTTTTGAAAATCAGCAAAATTTTCTCAGGCGCGTAACCTTTGACGGGTTGCACTAAACTTGATGAAAGTTATATATTTGAAATCAGCATTGAAATCTGATTCTTTTGATGTATCTATTGGTATCAAAAACCCGTTTTCTAGAGTTTCGGTTACCATTGAGCCGGGTCGCTCCTTACTTACAGTTCGTTACCACGAACTGTTTGATACAGTGCTGTCCACCGACAGGCTTTTTAGCTGGTAGAGAGTTAAGGAATAAGGATAAACTAATTTGTTGGGAACCATAAAAATTTTACCAGAGACTATTGAATTCAGAAACCGTATCGGTTCAAGTTTGTCTTAGTCAAATTGGAAGTCACTAATTACAAAAAATTTATGGAGACACAAACAAAGGCTTCAAAAATAAACTTAATTGAGCCAATAATTATGATGTGCGTTATTGAAATCATAATAATGCGCATATTTTGGTATACGTAATTGCAGATCCATGTACCAGGTTCCTCTAAAACTCTTTTGCTTCAGAAATATATATGTGCTTTGCTTTTTCAGACAGGCGATTGTTCTGGGATAATCTAGGTACGGAGTATAATAAACTGACCCTAACCCAACAAACTAACTAAAGTTGGTAAATTTGGTATTCAGCCATTTCAATATTTTATATATTACTTTATAATAAATATCAACTAAAATGCCAACATGGGTATCCCAAAGCGAAAAACAATATGTAGCTCATCTATATAAAACACACAAGAAAAGGCTAAACAATGAGGAATTATTCTAAGACAGTGGAAAATTTTCTAAATGAATATTTCGGCTGTCTGAGAGCCGTCATCACCAAAGTACAGATAAATATGAAATGAGACTTACAATAAAAACGTTACTATTGAAACTAAATTAAAAATTAAGACATAATTGTCCTAGAATCATCACTTCAATAAAGTTCAACTATGGCTGAAGAAAAACACGAAACAAGGCAATTCAGATAAAAAGAAATCAAAAGCATGTTTTAGTGCGATCCTTGCTTTTGTGGCAGCTAACCTAAAATCGTCTTTTTTATACAGATTCACTGGTATCAAACTAGGTTTCGCAATGTAATTTATTAAATCATTTTAATAAAATTTGCGTATAAAGCGCTGGGTGATTAGTTTACCAATTCTCTATTTAAAGCAATATTATATTTAGCTCATTTTTAATTTCTATTGTTTCTTGAACAACTTGCTTAATACCCAAATCGTTCCTAATGAGTGGGCTGTTTTTAATAAGTGTATTGTGGCTAGGGTTTTCAAAAATATGGCTGCTTAGAGTAGAATCAAAAGAACTAGGAATAGTGTTAGAATTTAAGGCTTTGGTTATATCATCCATATGCTGTTGCAGGCGTGTTTCCAAATTTTGGTGAGTTCTACCTACATAATAATTGCTGCAGTCACATGGTATTTGGTACACCCCTCTTAGCTTAATAATAGCACACCTATTTATTTAACGACTTTCAGTTTCCGTTGTAATTTTTTTTATGGAAGTATTTTTGATCTCTTAAAGACAAAAAATGAACACTGTGTAGCAATGTTGTGTATCAAAACTTGCCAGACCCATGAATTCAAATATGTACCCATCTAAAATTTGGTTGAGCTTAAAAAGAAATATCCAGTAATTGATACTGGGAGGCTTGAGAGGAGAATCATTGACGTGTTACTTCCATCGAGTTTCTTAGTTTATTCTGATAGATTGTTATACATAAGCATAATCAATTTGTTCAGGTGGTACAACATTGTGTATAAGAGTGCACCTGTCTGACGTTATCCATTGACTCCTCATCACCAGAAGAGCAATCCTGAAGCTAAGAGGGGGCCAAAGCGGATGCAGAAGGTTCTTATGTGAAAGAAGAAGCAACTGTTGCTACTTATTAGTAGCAGCACAGTAGGCAGACTGTTCTAACGTTAGCAAGAATCGACGGTTGCGTACCGAACCTGAATTAGATTACACAGTTGACTTAATCCTTAGGCACTCAAAGAGTCTTTGGAGACAGAACTACTGAGCGTATCTGTCAAGTTCCCCTGAGCCCTGAGCATCTCCTCCTGAGCCCTGAGCATTTTCCTTCGTGCCAAATGCCTCCGTGACATGTAGCTCAACCGGTACCAAAAATTCAGCCGGTACCAGCACAGCATATCTGGTACGCAAGTAGTTTTGTTCCCTCATTCGTCAAGATTTTTACTTCTGCATCCACTCGTCAATAATTGTATATATTTATTTTTAGTTCATTATTCATTTTGCTCGTTTGACTCTGTTTGACTGTTTAGTTCGAATCTGATATTTCAAATCGATGTATAATTTTGTATGACGATGGCGATTGCTGTGATTTTCATGTATTTATATGTTTAGTGTTTTTTTTTTATGACAAGAACTGCCGCTCATCCGCATGACCGTGTAAGGCGTTTGAAAATAAAATGGTTTTATTATTATTATTCGTGTTATAAAGGATGAAAATCAGAAAAAAACACTGTCATAAGTGCATAGTCACTAACATTTCATTTATTTTAACAGAAACAAATTTAAGTTTAGTCATTAAAATCGGCTTTAGGAAAATAGCTTTTGAAGTTACCTTAAATTTTTCGCAACTTCATTCCTAAACTGAAGTATCTAAAACTCATTTCTAAGATACTTCTTACCAATTTTTGTTTAACCCCTCATCCCCAGAAAACTTTCCTTGAAAATTTCCAAACTCCTACATTATCGAAAAAAAAAAATATACAAAAACAGTACCAGTAGTTTTCATCTTCCCCTTATTAAGACTGTTTCACTCCCTTATCCTCTCCCCTCCCCCTCCCTTTGTGGCTTTCGCATGTGGTTTAATTATTTTTATTCTACCAGTTCGAATTGTTTTTAAGCTTGGCTTTGAAACGCCAATCCCGTGTATCTGCTCTTGTGATAGTCATTTTCTTGGAAATATATCATGTCGTTTACATAAAATTGCTTCTTTTCATAATTTATGTAAATTAAAAGAGTGGGAATTTATGATAAAATGTCATTTAGGCCTATTCTGACATTTTACTTGGAGAGGTGAGGCATCATACCAATGAGGGGGGGGCCCCTTTTCCACTTCTTCTGCTGGTATACATTTGCTGTATCATTTTATAATAACTCCCGAAAGCTACGTCGTAATTACTTGAAGTTAGTTTTTAAAAAAATGTGAAATAAAATATTAAAATAGAATACAATAAATCAAACTTTAACATAAATCTAAAAAACTTTGAACATATGCAGAGCAGGAAAAGATGTGTTTAGTAGTAGACACAATAGAAGTCTATTGTGCTAGCCACTCGACCGAGACAGCTCTAATAATAAGCTATTTTATAATAATCCTTTGGGTTCTGTCTAGGTCGGGATTTTGTCTGGTTTATAGAGGGAAATAAGGGAAAATTTAGGTGGAGAAATTAAGAATAGTTTTCTGACTGATAGTTAACTGAACTTGAAAGGTTTGGGAAATAGGAATCGCTTCCTAAGTATGATTTTGAGGAGAAATTTGATTCGTTTAGATCTGGTAGAATTGTAATAAGTTTATAGTTTTATCCATTTTTTTTAACATTGTTTTGTGCGTGTGATGGAGGTGAGTTTTTTTTATATTATTGTTATATATATATATATATATATATATATATATATATATATATATATATATATATATATATATATATATATATATATATATATATATATATATATATATATATATATATATATATATATATATTATATTTCGGTAATTGAGTATCACTGATGCTTCTAGGTTTTCTGGAAAGCCCCTCCTGAGTTGAAATAAAAATTTCGTAAGTTGTTTTGTGGATTTATATAAGCCTGCAACCTCCATATCATGCCCTGATGTTGTTGCTTGTTTAAGTTTTTTTTAATTAATGGTATTCAATTGAATGTTTTTTTCGTCGCCATTTCTTATGATTAGTGTTGTTTTTTATTTTTTTTTGTTTAAAAGTGTAGCTATAATATTTATATTTTTTAGGATACCTCCGGTCGACCAATTGTAAATATGATTGACAATGAAGGTGGAGATATAGTAGACTATATGTCACAATTATTGGATAAAAGTGTGAAAGAAGAATCAATAGCTTTGACTACTAACCTACCAAATCACCAACCCCCCGACCAACCAGAACCTATTTTAAGGCGCCCAAATTGTGAAGTAACTTCTGAAGTTCAGCCTGCTAAACCAAAGTCATATTTCCTACCTTCGCCACAAGGTGAGATTCCTCTCTCTCTCTCTCTCTCTCTCTCTCTCTCTCTCTCTCTCTCTCTCTCTCTCTCTCTCTCTCTCTCTCTCTCTCTCTCGTCTCTCTCTCTCGTTCTCTCTCTCTCTTTCTCTATTTCTCTCTATGTCTGCTTCTCTATTTATCTCTCCTCTTTCTTTCTCTCTGCAATTTTTTTTTATTGTAGACCACTTGATTCATCATATAGCTGATTGGGTATCTGAAGAGCATAGACAATTTACTGTCTTTTGAATATCCAAAGAAAAAATAGTTCATCTCTGTTATAGCAAACTAATATTCCAAGTCGTATAGGGATTATCGTTTAAAAACTTGGGGACCTACCGACAACCCCTTCATGTGGAGTTGGCTCATTATTTTAATATTAATCCTGAAAAACTTTTTAAAATATTAATTATTTTGATACGAAATTTAAAATGATGACTATTTTAATAAAAAATCTGGTCGAAAGTTAATAATGATGTTTTAATTTGGCGAAAGTTTCAGCCGATATTAGACTGCTATGTATGGAATTGTCTCTATGGCTGAATTCCAGGCATGTTCCCTTTTTAAGCTAGGTGTAGTTTTCATAAATGTCAAAAGCTAGAGCCTTTGTATTTTCGAAAATATTTTTGGCCAAATTTCGAACGAATTAAAGGTTCCAATGGACTTATCCCCATTCTAACTTTTTATTTGTTCATCATAAAAAGGCAGTATGGTCTGTGAAAAGGATACCTAGTGTAAGGTATCACGTCGAAAATGGGCCAAATTTTGCTTCTTTTTTTCTATCCTGAATCCGAATATGTAAAGAATTTTAGGGAATTCTATTTAGAATTTGAAGATACCTACGTGGAGGGGGTACACGCAAATTAGTACCTACATGAAGACCATTAATGCACTTATTGGCCGGATTTTATTGAACGAATTTTGTTAGCACGCTGAACAATGTAGCTGTAAAAAGGAATTTTGGAGGGAGGAGGAGGGAAAGAGGATCTTTCCTTCCCTCCTTCCCCAGAACTGGGACTGTAGAACATGCTCACGGAGAACATGGATCTTAAATATTAAAAACAATTTCGTCAGTTGGGCTCCTCCTAAATTTTTCTCTTCCTGGTGCAAATCTTGGAGTGCTGCAAATACGCAATTCCCCAGAACTGCAATATAAATATGGAACAAAATTTTGCTCGTACTTCTCGCCATATTTTTGTTTAGATCCGACGTTCCCTTCTGATAGAAGGATTTAAGGATTTTTTTTCAAGGATTTAAGTTTAGATTTTTTAAGGATTTAGATTTTCTAAGATTTTTTAAGGATTTAAGTTTTTTAAGGATTTTTTAAGTTTATTTAAGGATTTGAGGACCACTCTTCTTCCTCGGCCCTGGTGTAGTTGATCATGGATTTAAAAATTGCACATCTAAGACGGTTACTCTTACTCTGGCCCAGCTTTGGTTGAGATTTGATAACCCCCTTTGTTAGATACCATGATGAAAAGAGTTTGAGGCCCGTACCCTTTCACTCTCGTACAAAGGCATTGGATTGTGGCTCCCAAAAAGGCATAAATAAAGCCTTGTGCTCTAAATCCCACAGAGTTTTGTTATATGTATATTCTAGAGTCCTGGACAGTTTAGGTCAATTTCCGTACAAACCTTTATAAGATAGTTAGTCATACATCTCATCATATTTAATTGAGGTAAAATAAAATTATATTATTGGAACGGTTTTCACAAAAAAAAATCGACCCTATCATTAAAAAAAAAACAGATAATAGTAATGCAATGAAAACAAAAAGTATGGAAACTTAAAAGGGAATATCAATAAATGTCAGTCAAATGTCAGCAAAGCGGAAAAACAACTACGAAAAAACCACTTGAAATGTCAAAGATATAGGAAAAAGAAGTGTCGAAGATAGTAATTTTCGATAAAATTAAGAGTATGTGTGGAGTTGGAAAGGGGTAAAAATAGTTTAAAGCTCAATGAAGTATTCGAATTGGCAATACACGATATTAACAGCAAATTTGAGGGATTTTTCGTATTCGTATTAGTTCGTATTCATTTAATCAAATAGCTTTCGTAGCAAACAAAACTGAACGCTAAATTATGCTATTTTTTACAGTCATTTAAGAAAAAAAAAAAAAAAAACACTTATTTAATACACTAACAAAATGTGGTATGAAGGAATTTGCAAGTCTGTTCGTTCGGCACTTGGCGGGTTGTAGTCTGTTCTGATGCCTGGTGAGTTTGGGGGTCGGTGCGGTTGGAGGAAGAATTGAGCGATGTTTCTTGTTTGACATGAGTGATTTCCCGAATCTCATTATCGAATTGTGTCTTTGGGCGAACAAAGTGGGCAAGCTCATAACCACAAGGGCATGCTCGTAACACTCATATCTGGGTCCAAGAATTATTTTAGTAGCACGTTTTTATACGTCTTCTAGATCCTCTGACATGTAGGCAGTGTTTTTTGCTTGGGGACCCCAGACAGGACAACAATATTCAAGGATTGGCCTGATGTATGTCGTGTAAGCCAATAAGAGCTGACGATCTGAGAACCCCAGCCTTCGCAAACTCGTTAGACTTTGGATTGAGTAGTGTCCTTTGCGCACGATATTGTCTACGTCCAGTTTAAACGAGCAATCGCTTGTAAAAGTCACGCCTAGAATTGTCGCGGACGAAACAGTTGGAAAGGGAACATCTGGTATTGTAATATCTCGTTTGAGCGGGTTGAGACGTAGAACTTTCGATTTCTGCTCGTTCAGATGCAGGCTATTAGATTTACACTGATTAACGAAGTCCGAAAAAAATACTGGTTCGAACTGCTGTTTTGCTACTGCATTTTCTACTATGTATTTGAAAAGCGAAGACAAGTCGTCAACGACCTTGAAACGCTCCTCAAATTCTGCAAGGATTTTATTGATGACTCCAAGCAATAAAAGGGCAGCTAGTTTCGTCCCTTGGGGACAGCCACAAGTAAGTTCGGTCCACTCAGACTGGATGTCATCGGCGAATAACGGATATGCCGATTGCCGTCGCCCTCGCAGAAAATCTCTCACTAATAGCAGCACGTTTTTCCAGCTCCCATCTATTTTAGATTTGTCAGTGCAATGAGGTGCTCTATAAGGTCGAATGCTTTCCTGTAGTCTGCCAAAAGTAAATCGATAACACTGTTTGGGCTGTCCAGCCACTCAACTATCAAATGGTACATCCGCACTAGGTATATTGCCGTGCTACTACCTCGTATACAGCCATATTAGTAAGTGTCTATTGACGGTGCAATCTGCTGTAATAGGGCACGGTGGATAAAACCTTCGGCCACTTTAGCCAAGTTGGGAGTTATGGATATAGGTCTCAGCTGGTCGCAGGACTGGGGTGCCTTTACTTTCGGAATGACCCGCACATAGGCAGCTTTCCACAATTTTAGGAACGATTGTTCTGAGAAACACTGATTTATGGTTGATGCCATGGGTTTGGCTAGAAAAGGTGAGTACTCTTTTAGTAGCTTCACAGGGAGTTCACCTGGGTATGTGGCACAGTTGTTACGTAGTCGTTCGATTTCACGGAAGACTGATATTTCGGACGCTTCTACAATATCATCGGCACTACAACTGTTGATTATATTGCTCATCTGTTCGTCACTTATGGTGGGGTAAGAAGTGCAAATTTGTGTAAAAAAATTCGTTAACATCCGAGGCTCTGATTAAACTCCCGTGTATGTTGCTGATTCGTACTTCAGTCCATTTCTGTTTTCCAGTAAGCCTTTTTACTGTGTCGTGCCACTTGTGGGAGTCTGACTTGAGGAGTGGAGCTTTCTTTTCCCGTATATATCTTTTCCTAGATACGCGGAGGGCTGAAACGACTTTGTTTCTCAACTTGTTCCCATCCGAAACTTCTCTTACGACATGGAATTTGCATCGTTTTTTGATCATTATGTTAAGCTCTGAGTTTAGCCACGGCTTATCTGTTTCACAGACCATGCGCATTTTGACAGGAAAGAATTCGCTGTATTTTTGTTGCAGAGTCGAATATAGTGTCTCGACCTTTTCATCATTGTCAGTTATAGCACAGATTGTAGCAAAATCGAAGTTCGCAATCCATCTGCCAAAGGCTTGGATGGAGCTTTCACTCAGTGGTCTGTACAGTATTCTAGTCTTTTTTGGTTTAGGTATATGGTTTCTGTTATTTGAATTCCAGCATAAAGTGTTGTGATCAGATTTTGCAAGTGGTCCTAAGGAAAATGGCGGTTCATAGTACGCTTCGAGATTTGTCAGTATAAGGTCTAGTATGCTTCCACTTTCATGAGTGGGAACATTGACAACTTATTTAAGGTCCAACACACGAGAAATCCATTTTTTGTCGGTTAAGTTGAAGTCTCCTGCTATGATAAATGCTGGATTGCTGTACTGTTTCCGAAAACTGTCAACTTGATATTGCAGATACGTCACTAATTCTCGCCTATTACGCACACCTTCTGGATAGTATATCGCCGCTATTATGATATAAATCTTTGTTAGCCCCTTCGGCTTGCACTAGAGCCAGATTGTCTCGTGTCACGAATCTGAGGGGATACCAAGTTGTTTGCATGGTAAGTCTACGCGGCAATAGATTCCTACGCCACCTCCACGTCGGTTGTTCTCTCTGTCGCGCCTGGTATTAAAAAAGTTCAGATATCCTTGTATTGCACCCGTTTCGGTTGTAATATCCTAGCATTCAGTAATTACGGTTAATGGTGCTAAGCTTATGCGCAAGACAAGTTCTAATTCATCAACCTTGTTGGTTAGGGACCGGGCGTTGCAAAGAATCAGGTTTGGAAGATATGTCTTGGCATTCAGCGTTACAGGTTTTAGCACGGGAGGGGAACTATTCGAGGGGAGGTGGTCCACAGGATTATCAGGAGAGTAAGGTCTCAGGGTTGGCATATGTGCTGAATACTCTGTGGTTACTACACGTGTCAAGTATCGGTTATTTCTTGGCCTTTTGATTCTGTTGCTGTTCCGAACTATGGATATCACCAGTATACAGTGGTCACCACCTTGAAGTACACAGCGATCTCTACGTGCTTGGACTCTCCTGCCTTCGTGTTTCCCACGCCGTCTCCGCTTCGCTTTAGATTTGTGCTGAATGGCTGCGACATCTTTGCTAGGTTTGTATAGTTGGTATGCGATTAAATTTTCGACGATAATTGGCGCCATCTGGTATGCGATTAAATTTTCGACGACGCCAGCGGTCCAGAACTGAAACGTTTGCTTTTCAGAAAGCTTTTCGGGCTAGCGTCGGCTTCTATTGCTGTCATTTTTATAAATAAGTGTAGCACTATAGTCACTGCATACATGGTTGAAACGATCTTCGATCAGGATGAGCTACATTTCCAACACAAACAAGCTAAACTAAAGTAGTTTGGTATGCATAGCCACAACGGTGAAACGCCATCTAACTATCTATTTAGGAACCTTTAGGCTTTTATCCCTTTTTGTCTGATTCCTAATTCTGGGATTGCTGACTCACCTAATTCCTGGGTGGCGAGGAATTAGGCTCTGGCTCTGCGAAAAGATATGACCCTTTCAAAGTTCCTCGTGTCTGTCATTTAGGGTGGCCAAACCCGTCTTCTTTGAAAGACATGCTTTGAGTATTTGTGCTTATGAATAATTTCTAGATACATGATTTTAATTCAAGATCAACGGACTCGGTACGTTGACATATCTTTTCTTCAGCCTTTATTAGAATGTGTGCCCTAGTTAGTGTTATGGCGCTGATTTTGATTTTGAAATCAAGTATTTTGCAGTAGGCATCAAGAGATGCCTAATTGTAGAAAAATCCAAAACAGATAGTCGGAGTAATTGAGAGGCAAATCTGGGATAAGCCCTTTTTAGGATTGTATAAAAATGATGTCATTTCATTTGTTGATAGATTCGAATGTGTACCCTAGTTATGGCCTAACTGACGGAAATAATTTCAAATGTGTGCCCTGGTTAGTGTTGTGCCCTAACTGATGGAAATAATTTCAAATGTGCGCCCTAGTTAAGCGGGGCTCCCACGACGTCAATAAAGTTAATAAATCTGTCCGCAAAGTTAATAAACCGTTTTCCTCGCATAACTTTGTTGACTTTATTGCAGTCGGAAAGAAGTTAAACTTTATTTAACTTTGTCAAGAAAATCCGCAAAGTTCAATCAATAGCAGAAGACTTGTGGAAAATTTCAAATAAACAACATACAAATTAGTTTCTACAAAGGTATAATCGTGTATACTTGTTTAAATATTTAGCTTGGTAAAAGAAGCAAAAATATTTTTATTTACTGTTAAAAAGAAAAATGCTTAAAAAGATGATTTTCTCAGCTCCATGTCTGAGTATTTCAGTTACTTTCTATGAAGAACTGTTGTTAAGTTCATAACTTTTGAATAAGATTCATACTTTTATGACAGACTTTATTAACTTTATTGACGCCGTGGGAGCCCCGCATTAGTCTTATGGCCTAAGTGATGGAAATAATTTCTAGAGTTCTTTATTGAACTGCTTTGTTTCTATGTTGATTTCCATCAGTTAGGCCATAACACTAACTAGGGCGCACATCAGTGGCAACGCTGTTGCGTTGCATATAGTAAAGGCCATACGGCTCCAATGTTTTATTTTTTATTTTATTTTTTTTTTTCCAGAGGCACTTCATATGGAAGGGGTCGTCGTAGAAACTTCAAAGGGGTCTCATTCGATTGGAAATCGAGAGTTCTAGTGCCCTTTTTTAATAGTCGAAAATGATTGGAGGGCCACTAGCCCCCCCCACGCCCATTATTCCCTCCAACACATCCAATCAAAATTTTGAGATGGCCATTTTGTTCAGCGTACTTAATTTTCATATAGAAAATAATTTTTTGAGGAAGATAAACCCCCAAAAACATCAGGGCAAGGGTTTTAAGATATGCCCTGGGGTCATATAAGGTTTTTATACAAGGCGTTGTCGTAGAAACTTCAAAACCGGCTCAGTCGATTGGAAATTCAAAGGGCTAGTGCCTTTTTTAATATTCAAACTTGATTGGTGGGTAGCTTGCCCCCCCCCCACGCCCATCATTACCCCAAACACATCGCATAAAAATTGTTATATATCTATTTTTTTAAGCGCAGTTGATTTCGAGATAGAAAAGGTATTTTTTGTGACGATACTCCCCTAAAAGCCTCAGAGCACGTGTTTTAAGTTATACCCTGGGGGCATATAAGGTTTTTACACAAGGTTTGGTCGTAGAAACTTCAAAGCAGACTCATTAGATAGAAAATTCAAAGGGCTAGTGCCCTTTTTAATAGTCGAAAGTGATTGGAGGGCAAGTAGCCCCTCCCCACCCCCACGCCCATCATTCCCCCAAACACATCCAATCCAAATTTTGAAATATACATTTTGTTCAGCGTAGTTGATTTACAGATAGAAAATATGTTTTTGAGGAGGACAATCCCCACAACCCGTAGGGCAAGGGAATTAAGCTATGCCTTGGGGGCATATAAGGTTTTTATACAAGGCGTTGTCGTAGAAACTTCAAAACAGGCTCATTTGATTGGAAATTCAAAGGGCTAATGCCCTTTTTAATAGTCGAAAGTGATTGGAGGGCAAGTAGCCCCTCCCCACCCCCACGTCCATCATTCTCCCAAACACATCCAATCAAGATTTTGAAATAGACATTTTGTTCAGCGTAGTTGATTTCCAGATAGAAAATATATTTTTGAGGAGGACACACCCCCACAACCCTCAGGGCAAGGGTTTTAAGTTATGCCCTGGGGGCATATAAGGTTTTTATAGAAGGCGGGGTCGTAGAAACTTCAAAAAAGGCTCATTCGATTTGAAATTCAAAGGGAGAGGATTTTTTTTAAGTGTTGAAAGTTACGGGTGGGACACTTGCCCCCCCCCCACGCCCATATGCTCTCCCAATCCAGCGACACACAATTGTATAAACGACCTCTTGTTGTTTATAGTGTTTTTCCAGATTTAAAACTTATTTTTGAGGAGGACACTCCCCCACAACCCTCAGGGCAATGGAATTAAGTTATGCCTTGGGGGCATATAAGGTTTTTATACAAGGCGTTGTCGTAGAAACTTCAAAACAGGCTCATTTGATTGGAAATTCAAAGGGCTAATGCCCTTTTTAATAGTCGAAAGTGATTGGAGGGCAAGTAGCCCCTCCCCACGCCCATCATTCTCCCAAACACATCCAATCAAGATTTTGAAATAGACATTTTGTTCAGCGTAGTTGATTTCCATATAGAAAATATATATTTGAGGAGGACACTCCCCCACAACCCTCATGGCAATGGTTTTAAGTCATGCCCTGGGGGCATATAAGGTTTTTATAGAAGGCGGGGTCGTAGAAACTTCAAAACAGGCTCATTCGATTGGAAATTCAAAGGGCTAGTGCCCGTTTTAATAGTCGAAAATGATTGGAGGGCAACTAGCCCCCCCCACGCCCATCACTCCCCCAAACACATCCAATCAACATTTTGAGATAGCCATTTTGTTCAGCGTAGTTGATTTCGAGATAGAAAATATATTTTTGAAGAGGACACTCCCCCACAACCCTCAGGGCAATGGTTTTAAGTTATGCCCTGGGGGCATATAAGGTTTTTATAGAAGGCATTGTCGTAGAAACTTCAAAACAGGCTCATTTGATTGGAAATTCAAAGGGCTAATACCCTTTTTAATAGTCGAAAGTGATTGGAGGACAAGTAGCACCTCCCCACCCCACGTCCATCATTCCCCCAAACACAACCAATCAAGATTTTGAAGTAGACATTTTATTCAGCGTAGTTGATTTCCAGATAGAAAATATGTTTTTGAGGAGGACAATCCCGCAAAACCCGCCTGGCAAGGGTTTTAACCTATGCCCTGGGGGCATATAAGGTTTTAATAGAAGGTGTTGTGGTAGAAACTTCATAAAAGGCTCATTCGATTTGAAAATCAAAGGACTAGTGCCCTTTTTAATAGTCGAACGTGATTGGAGGGCAACTAGCCCCCCTCCCCCCACACGCCCATCATTACCCCAAACATATCCAATCAAAATTTTGAGATAGCCATTGTGTTCAGCGTAGTTGATTCACAGATAGAAAATATGTTTTGAGGAGGACACAACCCTTAGGGCAAGGGTTTTAAGTTTTGCCCTGGGGGGCACATAAAGTTTTTATAGAAGGCGGTGTCGTAGAAACTTCAAAAAAGGCTCATTTGATTGGAAATTCAAAGGGCTAGTGCCCTTTTTAATAGTAGAAAGTGACTGGAGGGCAACTAGCCCCCCCTCCCACGCCCATCATTACCCCAAAAACATCCAATCAAAATTTTGAGATAGCCATTTTGTTCAGCGTAGTTGATTTTCAGATAGAAAATATGTTTTGAGGAGGACACTCTCCCACAACCCTCAAGGCAAGGGTTTTAAGTTATACCCTGGGGGCATATAAGGTTTTTATAGAAGGAGGTGTCGTAGAAACTTCAAAAAAGGCTCATTCGATTGGAAATTCAAAGGGCTAGTGCCTTTTTAATAGTCGAAAGTGATTTGAGGGCAACTAACCCCCCTCTGACGCCCACCTTTTCCCCAAACACATCCAATCAAAATTTTGAGACAGCCATTTTATTAAACGTAGTTTTAAGTTCTGAAAATTAGGTCTTTGAGGATGAGAACTCTCCCAGAGCCCTCAGGGCAAGGGTTGTAATTCAAGGATTCTGCAAATCCTTCCCATTATTTCTTATAGAAGTGATACTCGTATAAACTTTAGAGAGGGCTCATTTGATTGGAAATTGAAAGTTCTTGTTCACTTTTTAAGAGTTAAAAGAGACTGGAGGACAACTAGCCCCCCCCTCCCCATCCCTCCTCCATGCCCTAAATGCATCAGATAGAAAATTTTGAGATGGACATTTTGTTAAAATAGTTCCAAGTTCTGATAACAAAAAACTCCGGTGTCGACACAGCCCACCAGGGCCTGGGTGTAGGCTTTGTAAGTTATGCCCTGGGGGCATATAGACGATCAAACATTCAATGAACAAAAAATCAATGCAAACAAGCATACAATAAATATTGATGTAAATTAATAGACAAATTTAGTGCTTATGTTAATGTAAATTAATAAATAAAATTCTGCTTGGTGGAATTTAACGTAGGGAACTTATCAGCAGGAAAAGAAAAAGTTCTTTGGGGGGGGGAGAGATTTCTCAGGAGTGGGTTATCCAAATGTGAATTATTCAGAGAGGGGACGACTAAACCCATTCGATAATATTCTAAATTTTACATCTGAAAGTAACGGGAATAGAGAATCAACGGAAATGTCAGAGATAGCACTTCAGGTTCCTTTAGACGATTTTGTTCGTGTTTTTGAAAAAACGACATTTTCAAAAGACAGATTATTTTCATTTTTATTACTTCCTCTACGTCTGCTCAATTTGGCTTATGAGGGGGGAGACTTCCCTCCGCCACTGTTTACGATAGGATTCTAGTTTTATCTTAAGGCTGTAAGACGAAGACAATGCGATAAATTATAACTCAAAATAACATATATAGAATAATATATGCACCTAACACCGAACAATTAATCAAAATTGAATATTATGAGTTGAGGCTCACCCAAATGATGGCCCAGGGGAATCACCATTCCACAATCTATGAAATCAATCCTGCAATAATGGAAAATATAAAGTATTTTTGAGTATTTTAACGTCTTCCACAACTCAAACGGTCCAACATTCTACAGCCCAATGAGTGTGTAATCTCCTAAATCGGGAACGGAGGAGATAAGTGAAGTTCTGCCCCGTATTGGATGAGTCTCCAACCTCACCCTCCCCCTCTCCTACTGTAAACGCTAAAGTTTTAATCTTTATGCCAACTACGTCACCCCCACCCCAAAGACTTTAATAAGGTAAAGTTTCGTATGGGAAGAACACATAGTAAATCTATTATAATTATCCAATTATAAGGTTAAAATACATACTCTGTGATAGATGTAAAATTGCTTTGGCACACAAAATCCTATTAAGGTCAATTCCAAACAGTCGTGATCCCTTTGTGTCAGCAAGTGAAATGGTCTAAACCCCCTTATTGGAGCTATTTTTTAAATCCTTTCATTGTTGTTAATCGCTGTCCACAAGTTATGCAAGCTGTATATTGTTCATATATAAGGTTTTTATCAAAGAGGTAATCGTAAAGACTTTGAAATAAGCCTCATTCGACTTAAATTGAAAGTACTAGGTCCGTTTTTTAAAGTCAAGAATAATCGGACAGTAACCAACCCCCCCCCCCTACCTTAAAAACTTAAAACTTTTTGCAATCAAAACCGAACGAAAATTAATTTAAAAAAAAAACTCCAAAAAATGAGTTTTTCAAATAAAAGTAAAGGCAATTTTAAACTTAAGATCAGCAGATACAAATACCTGTTAAAATTCAAGCTCAAAACGACCAGAAATTAAATAACCAATCATAGCAAGAAACATACAACAAGCAATAATATAAATGAATAAATAAATCATAAAGCGAGTCATGCTTAAATTGAATATGAAAATCAAGCTTAAAACAAAAAATAATATTTTGCTATTAAATGAAACTTAAAACGAACAGAAAATAAATAAACAATCAATGCGAACAAACATACAATATACATTAAATTAAATGAATAAATAGATCTTAAAACGAGTGAAACTTGATTGAATATGCAAATCAAGTTTGAATCGAATAAAAATAACTACAAACAAGAGTTTGAGTATCGCCTCACTGCAGAATCCTAAAACCTACTGCATCATTGGCGCTTTACTGAAAACGAATTATATTACAAATGTTTTCTTTTGTACTTAATGTTGAAAATAAATATTAAAATTACAGTAAAATTTTGAACTGATGAGCTTTCAGCAATTAATATCATTATACATCAAATATTCAGTTTAATTTATTAGTTCTTACCAAGATTGGTTAAGACAAATATAGTTTCACTACAAACAAAATTTGGATGCTGTCCCATTCTTTATCTGTAAAAACCTAAAGCCTTCTGCGTCATTGGCGCTTCACTGAAAACCGATTACTCGTATACTACAAATTTATTCTTTTCCAGTTCTTACAGAATTGAAAATGAAAATAAAAATTACAGTGAAAAAAAATCTTTAACTGACGAAAGTTTCAAAAGTTAGAGTAGATATCTATCTAATATTCAATTTGATGTTGTTTATACTTTCAAAGACTGTTCATAACTTATATAGCTTTCAGTCAAGTGCCAATGACTTAGTTGGTCTTAGACTTCTGCAGTGAGGCGATACCCAAACTCTTGTTTTTTAGTTATTTTTATTCGATTTAAACTTGATTTGC
The DNA here is from genome assembly GCF_049724085.1 of Artemia sp. Qi Xiang Cuo. Lineage (NCBI taxonomy): Eukaryota > Metazoa > Arthropoda > Branchiopoda > Anostraca > Artemiidae > Artemia > Artemia sp. Qi Xiang Cuo. The sequence continues at coordinate 50,130,492 of NC_142812.1, forward strand.
ATATTCAATTTAAGTTTCACTCGTTTTAAGATTTATTTATTCATTTACATAAATATATATTGTATGTTTGTTTGCATTGATTGTTTATTTAATTTCTGTTCGTTTTAAGTTTCATTTATACTTTAATAGCAAATTTTTTTTTTCGTTTTAAGCTTAATTTTCATATTCAATCTAAGTATTACTCACTTCAAGATCTATTTATTCATATATATTATTATTTGTTGTATGTTTTTTCCTATGATTGTCTATTTGATTTTTGTTCGTTTTGGGTTTCATTTATTCTTTAATAGTAATTTCTGGTCGTTTTAAGTTTGAATTTTAACTGGTATTTGTATCTCCTGAGCTTAAGTTTAAAATGGCCTTTACTTTTCTTTGAAAAACTTATTTTTTGGATAGTTTTTTTTTAATTAATTCTAATAAAGGCTGAAGAAAAGATATGTATATATGACTTACTAAGTTTCAATTAAAAAAAAGCTTATGTAGACATATAGTCAATGTGTATAGGGGTAAAAAACGAGAAATTATTCTGGAAGTCGAAAGTGAGAATTTGGGACTTATTCTCATTAGCTTTCATGTTGCTAATTCATCAAATCTCAATTCCAGATTTTTTATTCGTTTTAATTTTCTAGAAAAGGCATATAAATAGCGAATGGCCATTTTATGTTGTGAATTGCAAAAAACAGCATGAAAGAAAATTTGAGTAACTATTTTTGTATTTTACACCTTGTTTTCAGTTTTATAGAAAGGAAACAATCACTCTTATAAGGAAATGATCCATGTGAAGTCCTGTTGAACTTACACCAATGAGTAAATTGCGATCAGTCAGATCGAAAGCCATCTGAAAGTCAACTAGAATAGAGTAGACCCAGATCTTTTGTAGCTCTATTTTTATTTGTACTATCTATTAAGTAGCATTTGAGAATAAGCAGCAAATCTTCTAATGAGTACATTTTGATTGTTTTTATCTACTTATTTGTAGATTTTGCAATCAGTAGTAAAATCTGCTTAATTGTTGTATCATTTTAATTTGAGGTATTTTGTGCCTCAAGATTTTATCTGTAGTATCAATGATGCTTACTGAAATGCGAAAATATTGACAATCTAAGTTTTTAATATATATTGAATTTCAATATATAGTACATTTTTATATTGTATCTATTTGTTATATATTTAATTATAATATATTACATTTTTTAAACATTTATATGTGCGGGCTTTTAGCTTTAGTATACTAAAATATAGTTTTGTGGAAGTTTTATATAATCTTTAACTTATATAGTCTAATCTAATTTTATATAATATAACAAGAACTACTGTAGTATGTACTAAACTTATACTAAGTTCGATAAATATGTCAAACTTAGTTTTAGTATATTACCTAAGTAGAAACAAAGATAAGTATGGTTTATTTATAGCGGAACTAATCAGAATATTTTTCCTGATTTGCAACTGCTTTTACGATTTGAAATAAGAAAAAAATATTGGAAATTGGTATTCAATGCTAGACTTGTAATCCTATTGCCTTTGGGGTGGGAATCCTGGTGTTGCTGACTATTTGGTTTGGAACGAGGGTCAGTGATTTGACTCAAAGGCGGTTCTAGGGTGGAGACAGTAGGGGCATTTGCCCCGAGCGTAGCATTTTAGGGGCGAAAATTTTCAAATACATAATCTAAAATTTATAATTATTCAGTAATTTTTGATATTTTGTTTTTATTAATTTAAAGTAGAGGGCGCAATTGGCAGTAGATATTAGCGAATATTTCATTTATATTTTTTTCTCTTAGCCCATCTTTTCCCATATAAAGTAAGAAAAGTCAGATTTAAATAGTCTTAATGAAAAATTTTGTTAAAAAATGATTTTTTTTCAATGCGGATAAAAAATTTTGGGTGACATCTGGGGGGGGGGGGCAAATCCTGATTTTTCCTCGAGCGCAAGAGTGACCAGGACCGCCGCTGGTTTGACTATGAGTTTAGGGTACCAAATGGATACCAGGAGAACTCCTGGGAAGATAAACATGAAGGGTGTGTGAAACCGCGGGATAGCTGGCCCCCACCCCCATTTTACTTGCTCGCAGAAAGACTAAGAGAGACCAGGACCGTCAGTACTGACTGTCAAGTCCGGTGCCATATCCTTTACTTAAATAAACATGCAATGTCTTTGACATTCCATATTAATTTTCTCAATATTTCGCAGTAAATCTATTATTTTTTCGTTTTAGACTAATCTTCATAAAACTCCTCTTTCTTTTAGAGTTTCGCTTAGTATCGACAAGGGCTGCACTTCATTTACTGGTCAATATTGTGAATAATCTGATTTAGTTGGGCCAAGTATCACTGCCATCAAAACTTGTGTCGAAAAGACACAGTTCCTTTTGCTTTGACAGTTTGTAGTTTGACACTTCTCCTTTTGCATTGTGTAAAATATTTGTCAATTGATCGTTTCAAAATATAGTGATCGATAAATGGATTCAGTATTTGCATTTTTGAGGCCGTATTTGGTTGGCGTCAGCATTTTGCAGACACAAAGATCTTCAAATGTCGGTAACTTCTAACTAATCACCAAATTTTCAACTCGCGGTTGTGTGACGTTATGTAACAGATACTCGAAGCCTGAAGCCAAACGAGCATTTTTTTTTTTTTATAGGCACTAGATATGGTATCAAATATTTCGCGTAGTCTTAGGTAGTCTTTTATGCTTTGCCCACGACTGGGGGACCGAGTCGAAACTTTCAGGAAAAACTGATTTTGGAGGGAAGGGAGCAGAAAGACGTTTCGCCTCCCAGGCTCTTTGACTAGTCTTAGATAAAGGCGAATTGACTCAAACAGATAAATTTCGTTCCATTAAGAAATATGCCAAGTAATAGCAATGAAAAACAGTTATAATAATAATCAGGGATACATAGCAATATTATTAGTAGTAATAAATAAAAATTGTACTGTAAAATTACGAAATTTAGTAGTTGATTTACAGCTTCATTTTTCTGTTTTCTTTAATGCCAAGTTGAGCCACTTATTCGGGTGACAAAAAGATCTTAGCTCAAGACCACTTTGACTGACTCGGTTTGGTACAAAGATCGAGCAAAGTCCACACTTAGTGCGAAAACGAATATCTACCGAATTTTAGGCAGTTGGTACGTTATTGGAACGGGGATTAAATAATGTTCAATCTATGTTTGAAGAGCGCCTCGACCTGTCTGAAATTTATGGGGCAGCAACCTTGGGTCAAAGAAACAAAAAGAATGAATTTTCAGAGTTATTCGCCCTTTTCAAGTCTTGCTTACTTTCCGCGCGAAGTTATCCCTGATCCCTTTCACATTTGTATGCCTTAACAAGCCATACCTGACAGATTTGTCTGTTTTAGAAAGCTTTAAAGTTCGAAAATCCAAGACACCCAAATTTCATTTCGAAACCTGGAATTTAAAGGTCAAGAATAAATATTTTTTTTTTTTTTTTCAGCTATCCGTATAGTGAATTTAAGCACTTTAAAATTTTTGACTACTTCCTTAGCCAGTGAGTCAATAATATTTTAACTCCAACTTTTATCTACTATACTTTAATAAATTGTCCGTCGACTTGGCTCCTTTTGAGTCTCGTAGCTCAACGCACACGTCTTCCCTGGTAGCCAGTGGGTATCTTTGTGATTAAGTCCCCTTCGATTGTATGGTTGGATGTATGGAGAACGTATCCAACTCTACTACAGCCTTCACTTGCCAGCCCCAAAAACGCATATTCTTGATTATTTTTTTTCTGAAATAATTGCATTTTCACCTACCATTGAAACTTAGTGGATAAAGATATGGATAAGAATTTTATAATAAAATAATCATGGAATTTCATCAAAAAGGAGGTTCTTCGTTTAGACATTTCCAAAATTTTACTCAAAGGTATCTTTCTAAAAATGGAGACTATTTTATTTAAAAAAAGAGCCCTGCACTTAATTTTGTTTAAAGATTACAAAGAAAATATTTTATAAATAAACTAGATATATATGAATGACACTTTAGCACACTTAAAGTTACAACAAAACATGAGAAGATTCTTTTTAATAAAGTTTTGAAATAAGATCTGGTTATATTCAAATGTTGAATGTTTTTCAAAGGAATTGTCTTAGGATAAAACAAAATTTGTTCGCAATTAATTGAGCATAAGCTGTGTTTTTAGTGCTCATTTGTACAACCGTATATCAAACAATAAGTTTCGTTAAAAAAAAAAATGGGTTTTAGTCCCACTTTCTAGGCAAATAATGAAAGAAAGGTTAAGATTATAGTCCACAAAAAATGGCCTAATGCCTTGGACTAGGTATGTGGTTTAGTCCCACTTTCTATGCATATAATGAAAGAAAGGTTAAGATTATAGTCCACAAAAAATGACAGAATGCCTTGGACTAGGTATGTGGTTTTAGTCCCACTTTCTATGCATATAATGAAAGAAAGACTGAGATTATGGTCCACAAAAAATGACACAATGCCTTAGGTTATGCTTTTTGTTCAGGCGTCTTGGACCAAGGAAAAAGTAGTTCGTCCACGAATGTGGTCGGGAGACGTGATAAGAAAGAATTTATAAAATGAAAGAACTCAAAGGGTGGAGGTAAAGTCTAAGATTTTTAACTAGATTGGACTGTAGAAGAGGTATGGGCAACAGTGTCAGTGTCAGGGGGCATTTGCAGTCCATAAGATGGAACATCTCTCTCCAATCCACCGTCAATTCCTTAGTAAAAAAGATAAGAAAATTATGCGTCAGGTGGCATTTGCAATCCATAAGATGGAACATCTCTCTCCAATCCACCTTCAATTCCTTAATAAATAAGAAAATTATGCGTCAGGTGAAATTTCCAATCCATAAGATGGAAAATCTCTCTCCAATCCACCTTCAATTCCTTAATAAAAAAAAAAGAAGAAAGTTACTGCGTCAGGTGGCATTTGCAATCTATAAGATGGAACGTCTCTCTCCAATCCACCGTAAATTCCTTAGTAAAAAAAAATAATAAGAAAATTACTGCGTCAGGTGGCATTTGCAATCCATAAGATGGAACATCTCTCTCCAATCCACCGTCAATTCCTTAGTAAAAAAAAAAAAAAAAAAAGAAAATTACTGCGTCAGGTGGAATTTGAAATCCATAAGATGGAACATCTCTCTCCAATCCATCGTCAATTCCTTAGTAAAAAAAAAAAGAAGAAAATTACTGCGTCAGGTGGCATTTGCAATCCATAAGATCGTATACATATGCATTGATTGCAGAAATATTTATAAAATTTAAGCTTTTCAGCTGAAAATAAAACTTAGATGGAAATATATGTTTTTGTTCGAATTTGGATAAAAATTACTTTAAAATGCCTCAGTATTATCTAATTTTTAGATTAATTTTTAATTTTAATCTTCATTTTGTTTATATTATCAGAAAATTAAGATAGTCTTCGAAAGACACATATCGTTTACAGAAAACGGAACATGAGATTCACCTCTTTGAAATTCAATGGGATTGTTGCCCCATACGAAGGTTGGTGATCCCGTTTGCACAGCTATAGCGAGCAGGGTTGCCAACCGGCGACAAAAATAATCACTAGATTTTAGTGATTTTCTGGTTGATTTAGTGATTTTTTTTCTTTAGGCAAAAAAAAAATCGCTAGAAATGGTGATAAATCACTCGGGGTGGCAACCGTGTAGCCAAGTAGGAGCTGCAAATTACTGGCTGCCTTTTGTAGGGTTGGTGCTGAACATAATAGACAGTTTTTATCTTATACAGTAATGATGTATTTCTTGTCCGGGTGGATCACCTTTACAGTTAATAACTATCTAATTGTCAAAAGTATTGGCACTACATTAAGCACTTAGTCTTACCGCCGTTAACGTCAGTACAAAGAAAAATGTGAAATTATCTCAGAACTGCGCTTAATTTATGTGCTTTATAATTATAATATAGTTTATATATACCGGTATATAAATTATATAGCTATACAAGTAAGTAAGTAACTATGAAGGCACTAGACCTTCAAGGTCCAAATCGGCGGTGCTGAACTCCGTTTGATGGCCCTTCAGCCAGGAAGTGCAATGGGGGGTTGGGGGCCAGCCATCCTGTGCTTTCGCACACCCTTCCTAAAGCTATACAAATTATAATATAAATTATGTATGCCGGTATGTAGATTATATATAAATTATAATACTAATATTACTAAGCTACACAAATTTTACAAGTTATTAAGCTATTGAAATTATATATACGAATTCAAGTTAGTGAAACACAGGTTGTCTTTACAGTTTTGTTTTGTGTTTGAATCCTTCTGAAGTAGTCTAAAGTTAATTTAATTATATGTGCTTTATGCCCAAAATGAAGCCAGATTGATCAACTAAATGCAGTAATTTAAAAAAAAAATTGTTGTTATTTAAGTCCTTTAAAAGTTTAGTAACTAAACGAATTTGCGCATATGCTAAAACTGTCATTTTGATTCAAGAATTCTTATTTATACATTATCACTCATGGGGCGGTAAAGGATGATTTATCCCCCTACAAGGTGAATTTTTTTTCGAATTTTTGAAAAGTTTGACTTTCTTCCGAATTTCAGGTTTTTGACACAGGATATTTTTAACGAAAATAAAAATAAAAAGAATTGTAAAACAAGAACCCAGCGCTGTGTATCAGAGAAACTGCTTGTAAAAACTTGTAACTCAAAAACTTTTCATTCTTTTTGCCGGCCTACAATTTCATACAGAATTACTAATGAACCAATCAAATTTTACAGAGATGGTGCTATATTTTGGATTGCGCTAAAGGGATAAGGTGATTGGCTTACGAAAATATGTCATGACCTTACACCAATGATATTAAAGCATACTTTTTACCATGGAGTTTGAGAAACGTAATCTCTTTTTCTTTACAGATTCATGTTTTGCAACATTCCTTGGTTTTTATCTTGTACATATATTTTTAGGAAAAGTTGGCGGCAAATTTTTCTTCGATGAAGCAAAGTATGTGGAATTGCCAATTAAAGAGACTAATGTTGTAGTTGTACATATTGAAAGCCCCAGCGAGTTCTATGTAATACCTACGGATGATGATCTTTTGATTAAAGAACTCGATGAACATGAAAAGAGAATTAACGAGTTTTGTATTAATAATGAAGGCACTGCGTACAATCCCGAAGAAGCGGAAATTGTTTTAGCCAAATTTGAGGGTGAGTTGGTTTTGTACTTGAACATTTAAAGTTCGATCGCCTTTTTATCTAGGGTTTAACTGTCAATTAAGCCCTTTGGTACAAATTCTGTAGCTGAAGAAATAGTTTTAACGTTCCTTGATAATTCGTTTAATCTACTCTCTTTTAGCGAGCAATAATTGTAGAGTCGACTCTCGATAACCCGAACCTCGATAACTTGAAATCCTTGATATCTCAAATCGTTTTCAATCCCCTTGGAAAAACCTGTCTAAGTCAAATAAAAAACCATACATAACTCGAAATAATATTGCGGTTATATTTTACCTCTGTAAGTCGAAGTGACCTGAAAATTAGTCGAATGTAAGTCGAATGACTCGAAATCCAGTAGATAAGTCTTCATTTAATTTTCACTTTACCTCTACAAATCAAAGTTAGCCTCTGTATCTCGAAGTGTTTCAACGGACCTCTGTTGGTTGAAATCCCGGTATGCAGGTTGCAACGTGTAAACTTTGAAATGTATTAATTTTGTTTGACATGTGTTCGTATCAGATTCTGTTTATGTTCAGGTGTCTATTTCCTAGCAAGTTAAATTTATTGTTGACATTTGGAAGTAAAGTCTAGATATGTCAAGCCGATAATACACTAATAACGTTATTCCTAACTTTTTAGTGGCTGCGGGGGGGGGTAAATTTATTGATTTTGTACCTCTGTAACTTGAATTTTCATTTGGCTTACCTCTATAACTCGTTACCTTTATAAGTCGGATTTTATGTACAAAGATCTCTAGAAATCGAACTATGCATAAGTCGAACTATACGTAAGTCAAAGAAAAATCGTAGTCCCGTGAATTTCGAGTTAGCGAGAGTCGATTTTATTTGTATTTTTTTTTTTTTTTTTTTTTTTTTTTTCTTCGAAAAAATGGCTCTTTTTTTAATTATCACACTGAGATGTTCTTGCCTGAAAAAAAACGATCCAGATAGGTCATGACTTTGGGCAAATTTGCTTAGAATCCAAATTTTGGAAAAACATTCCTCTAGCCTTGTGGATTGGTGCGCTGGAATTGTCAATGGCTCAGCCAGAGTCGACCCAGCTCTAACCCCTTTACGCACGATTTTTTTTCCCGAGGGAAAAAAAAATCTGGAATCTTGTTGGGTTAATGATACATAGCTAAAATACAAGGGGTAAAAGTTTCTAGTTGAACCTGTGTTGGCAAGCCTGATTTTTGCGGTGTTCTCATTCGAGGACAGTGTGCTTCACTTGATCAAAATTGGTTATATTTTAGGTAAAAAGCGTACAAAAGGCAAGTGCTGAATAAGCATACAACTAATCACTTAGCGTGAAATTCACCAAAACAATTCCGCCCATTGACATTACACAGAGGGATTTTGCATTTCGAACACATTGCGCGAGTCTCCATAACACATGGTGAGTTCTTGCAAAGATTCTGCTTGTCGGTTTTTTCTGGCCAATGAGCCGTCTGGTCAAACCGAGGCTCCGTCCGGGGTGCACAAAAATCCTGTTCCTTTTCTTAGACAGCTCACTAAGACCTTCGTCTGTTTCGTCAGAATCCAAGTCACATGAAGTCCTTGGCCTGCCTCGCTTCTTGCCTGGAACAGCAGCGTGGGTGAGAGCCTGTGCAACATCAAGACGAAAGGAAAGTAGGTCAAGACGGCTTTTGTTGCTGATTTTCAGTCGATCACAGTCACTCGTGTTTTCTAGCCATGAGTTATAAACAGCAAGATCCACCATGGGGAAAATCATTCTGAGGGTCCAATTTTTTTGATCGGATGAATGTTCTGTAACAAGACAAAAGCTGGTCTATTTTGTCAACTTCACCCATACTTCTGTTGTACTCCTTGACAATCTGTGGTCGTGCGACTTCTATATTTTTCTTTGCAGTCTTTGACCATTTGTTTACTTTGCTGACCTCACCTCCACCCACATATGTTGAAGCTAGCTGCACGCTGCTGTTATCCAACCAGCGTACCAAGACAAATTCATCTTGACCCCCAAGTACTTCAGAAAAGCTGCCCCTTCCTGTTCTCTTCAGGTCTTTCTCAGTTTTGAGTGGCACACTTCGGATCCTATCCGCCCGGATAGTATCCGTGCAAAGTACTCCTTTTTCTTTCAACTCTAAAAGTAGGTCGATTGAAGTAAAGAAATTGTCACAGTACACTTTTGTGTATGGCGAGGGATTGATCGCACTCACCAGCTGGAGGACTATACCAGCTCCCAGACCATATTTTCTAAAGTCTTCCAAGATTTGTGTATTCTTCCCTTTGTAAACTTCAAAATTTAGCACGGTACCACCCGAAGTACATAAGAGAACCTTGATGCCCCATGGACAAGGTTTACCTCTTATATATTGATTTATTTCAAGATTGCCTGTATATGGTACTATCTGCTCGTCCACTGACAGGTTTTCTGTCTGTGGTAGTTGACTCACTCGTGTCAAGACCGTATCAATTGCTGGTCAAACTTTCCATAAATGGTTGTTCAGATTCCTATTGTTCAAGTTGTCAACAACATGGAGTGAGGTCCGGAAACACTGGAACCCACTCACAGTAGTGACATCAGCAATCGGGGGTACCCTAATGACTGGGTACCAAAACATCCTATATCTTGGGAGCTTGATGACATCCATTGCGACATGCATGCCAAAGAGTCTCTTGATCTCTTCTCGAGTGGTACCAATGCTCACTCCATTTTTCTGTATGGAGTACAAGTCTGTGTAGTTGGCACGCCTCTCATAAAATTCTTCAGGAAAATACTTATTAAAGTAAAATATCGGGTAAAGGTCTTCGTCGTCATCAGAAGCTTAGGCTGTTGAAGGAGGGTTTCACTTGCCATTGTTGGTGGGAGAGGGCCTCTTATGGTAACGGAAGTTCCTTTTCGTTTTTCCCTCGTCTCTGTAGTGGGCTGGCGTGTCTTAACATCTAAGATATATTCTTGAGCCGGCTAGATGTCCGACAGATCGTTCCTTGTTGCTTCGTCTCTTTCTAGTGAAAAACATCAACTTATGCACACTGTCCTCAAATGAGAACACTCAACTTTTATACCAGCGCTCCCTAACCAAAAAAAGTCGCAGTCATTCGAAAAAGTTTTCTCTATTCTATCAAACATTCAATTATTCATGTTAAAAAACACAAATGCCTCAGATTCATACTTACTGAGTTATAAAATTTCAACTCTTACCTGGTTCAGGACTTTTTCTTCCATCTGACAGGATAAATCCAAGAAAAATCTCCAAAATTCTGTCTATGCCTGGATTAAAGCGAAAAAAATATGGCATGCAGGACTGACTTGTGCAAAACTACAGATATCACCACGAAAGCGTTACGAGCTACCTTGCGGTACAAGTTAAATCGAGAGGTTGACGTACTCAGGTGAGGACACTATGCGTGAAGGGGCTAAATGGGTAGCTGGAGAAATCTGGGGAAGGTAAACAGGAAGGGTGTGCGAAAGTACAGGATGGTTGGTCCCCAACCCCCCATTGCACTTCCTGGCTGAAGGGCCAAGAAACGGAGATCAGCACCGCCGGTAGAGACTGTAAAGTCCAATGCCGTATTCTTTACCTTTTTTTTTACTCCTCATGTGAATGACGCCACATTCATATTTATTCATTTAAAGAACAAAAAAGAAACATGGTAGTAGCAATGACGTCATGTGTTATTTATGACGTATATATGTTACAGCCATATTTAAAGTCGCACCCAGATCTATTATTTCATAGTAGATCTGGTTATTAGTAAAAAAAATTAAAATTTCCGAAAAATAATTTTTCAAAGAAAATTAAACCTTAATATTAACATTAAGATGAGAAGAAATATAAATCCATAATAGTTCAAACTCTAAACGACCCTAAATTAGTATTGAAGAATAAATGAAACCCAAAACAAACAAAAATTAAATAAACAGTCATAGCAAACAAACATACAGAAGGTTATAAATATAAATAAATAAATAAATCATAAAACGAGTAAAACTTAAATTGAATATGCAAATCAAGCTTGACTACTGCCCTCTTCCCTAACGGTAAAAGGATAAAACCTTCTGCGTCGTTGGCGCTTTACTGAAAATGAATTATATTACAAATATTTTATTTTGTACTTATAACAACATTGAAAGTAAAAATAAAATTATAGTGAAATAAAATCTTGAACTGCTCACCCTTCAGTAATTAATATCATTACATATCAAATATTCAGTTTAATTTTATTAGTTCTTTCGATGACAGTTCGAGACACATATAGTTTTCAGTACAGCGTCAGTTGCGCAGAAGGTTTTATATATTTACAGTAAGGGAAGGGGGCAGTAGCCAAACTCTTGTAGTGATTTTTGTTCGTTCTATGCTTGATTTGTGTATATTTAGGTTTCACTCGTTTTAAGATTTATTTATGCATTTATATTAGTACCTGTTATGTGTTTATTTGCTATTGTTGTTCATTTAATTTCTGTTCGTTTTGGGTTTCATTTATTCTTTAATATTAATTTCTTGTCATTTTGAGTTTGAACCATCATTGGTTTATATTTCTGCTGATCTCAAGTTTAATATGGCCTTTACTTTTCTTTGAAAAACTCTTTTTGCGAAAAGCTTTTTAATTAGTTTTTATTCGTTTTTGATAGCCAAAGTTTCAAGTTTTTGAACATTCACTATTTCAAAATCAAATTTTTATTGTTCAATAGCAAAGTTTCATCAAAGGATCAAAACTAGTATCAAAGTAACAGCGTTGAATTAATCAATTATCAGAGTAAATAAAGTATCAAAGTAACAATAAGCAACTTGCATAGCTTAAGCCTTTGCCCCTGGGGGGGGGGTGGGATTCAACCCGGGAAGCATAGTTATTTGGTCTTTGGACTATTTTGGACAAAATGGCTATCTCAAAATATTGACCGGATGCATTGGGGGAAAAGGGGATGGCTGGTTGTACTTTGATCACTGTTGACTCTTAGAAAGGGAACGAGAACTTTCAATTTCCAATTGAAGGAGCTCCCTTCAAAGTTAATACGACCAATCCTTCCACAAAACTTTGTATTTTGAAAATGGGCAACTTGCATAAGTCACAGCCCTTGCCCCTGGGGCTGTGGGGATTTGTCAACCCCTGAAATATAGTTATTTGGCTTTTGGACTATTTTGAACAAAATGGCCATTTCAAAATTTTCGTCGGATGTATTTCGGGGGAAAAGGCGTGAAGGGGGGCGGGGGGGGGTTACCATCCAATCACTTTCGACTCTCAAAAAGGCCACTAGAACTTTTGATTTCTAATCGAATGAATCCCCTTCAAAATGAGCCTCCTCCTCCCCCTTCCCCCCATGGTTTATACGAACACCCCTTCCATAAAAAACCTTATACCCTTGAGACATAACGTACAACCCTTGGCTCTAGGGTGTTGTATCAACCGGGAGGCATTGTTATATGATCTTTGGACTATTTTGAATCAAATGGCTGTCTCAAAATTTCGATCGGGTGCAGTTGGGAGAAAGAGGGCGTGGGGGAAGGGGCTAGTTGCACTCCGACCACTTTTGAATCCAAAAAAGGGCACTTGAACTCCCCGATTTCCAATCAAATATGGCCCCTCCGAAGTTCATACAACCGTCCTTTCCATATGAAATGGCTCGGAATAAAATTATATAGTAAAACATTGAAGCCTTATGGTCTTTACTATAGACAACGCTATATATATATATATATATATATATATATATATATATATATATATATATATATATATCAGTTCTAAGAGTGAGGAGAAGGGGAGTACTTAGATTCTTAGATTCTATAGAAAGAGGATGGGCCTAATTTATTGAAGCTTTCTCTGCCATCACTCTACCTCCTCTCGTATAAGGATCTTTCTAAGCTCATTTCAGAAGCAGAAGTATCTGGTCCTCTCATTGTTAGGGATGTGAGATTTTTGGAAAAAAAAAAGTAAAAAGAGAAGTAAGGGAGTACTTAGATTCTTAGATTCTATAGAAATAGGATGGGCCTAATTTATTGAAGCTTTCTCTGCCATCACTCTACCTCCTCTCGTATAAGGATCTTTCTAAGCTCATCTCAGAAGTAGAAGTCTCTGGACCTCTCATTGTTAGGGATTCGATATTTTTTGGAAAAAAAAGTAAAAGGAGGAGCAAATTCTAAAGTATGATATAAACTCAAAAGGATAAATAAAATTTGAATATTGTTGTCGGAAATTAAGCAAAATTAAGATAAAAAATTTAATATAAAATTTCAATTATAATAGTCGTACCCAAAATCTAACTTGTCTCTTTCGCTTTTTGGTCGACTAGGTTCTTTCCACAAACCACCATCAAATAATCTGAACCTTTTGTCAAGTCATTGTAGAAAATTTTCCAATGTAATGACTACATTACACATTCCTATTGTATATGAGGAACCAAGGAGTGAATCCACACGTATGGGTGTGTGGTAAGTGAAACATATGGTAACAACTTATAATATGTATTCGAAAAAAAAAAGAATTAAAACAATACACTTTTGACGGCTGTTGAAACAAATTTTTCGGCTCAGATCCAAAATAGAGAAAATCAAGTATTTGCCCATGTGGAGACATTTTTTTTTAGTAATTATGATACGTCAGCTCCAGTTGCCTCGGCGAAAGCTTCAACTCCTTTCAAAGCCAAAATTAAGACAAATAATCTTGCAATAACAGATTTCTTGGAGTAAACTATTTTTGCCAATTTTTGGACCCAAAACTATTAAGATGTTCCACTATTATACTATTGTTTTAAATGACTGATTATTATTTAATAGATATTGAAACTTTTGAGTGAGTTTATCTATCAATAAGAACAATAACGCTTTTTCACGTTAAGCATGAAAGTTTGAAAACAGAGATGAAGGCGAGGATCGAAATTGTGGGAAAACGGGGAATCCCAGTTTGGTTTGCAGTTAATTTTTTTTTTTTTTTTTTTTCCATTATTTGAGTCTTAATGACAATGAAAATAAGACAGCCTAGTTATCATAAATGAACGCAGTAATCTCGCACAAAATTACTTGGGTATATACAGGTATATATATATATATATATATATATATATATATATATATATATATATATGTGTGTGTGTTTATATATATATGTATATTTATATATATATATATATATATATATATATATATATATATATATATATATATATATATATATATATATATATATATATATAGTGTATTACAGGTAATTACTTGTAAGAAAAAAAAAAAAAAAAAAAAAAAAAAAAAAAAAAAACTGTCTTCCTAATTTAGTAACTGAGATAAATGAGCACTTGAACAAGGTCTAGACCTTACTCATTCATCCAATCACCTAGTACACACGACAGTACATCCAATCCAAATATATATTTATATATATATATATTTATATATATATATATATTTTATATATATATATATATATATATATATATATATATATCAAAATATTTTTTTTTACCAAACTTTGCTATAATTCCTTCAGAAAAATAGCATTCTACTATTTCCTAGTACGAAAAACGATCTGGATTGGTCGCAACCTAGGATAAAATCGGTTTAATACCTTAATTTTGATAGAAATAAAAAACATTTTTCGTATGAACATCGTCACAAGTACTTGGAATAGTTATAATAAATTGTGCTGAAGATGAGTTTCTGTGCTTAATATTTTTAAACGACAAAGTGGCTTGAAAGGGCTGCACCTGAAAATGAATGTCGCACATGTAACCCGGGGGGGAGGTTAGGGGGGGGGTTTGAACCCTGTCCGAAATCTTTGTCTGACCCATAAAAACGTAACAAAAATAGATACAAACAAATTTTTTATGAATTTTTCGAAGGTTTTTTTGTTTAACCCCCCCCCCCCCCCCCCCAAAAAAATATTTGAGTAAACACTCCCAAAGTGCTGGTATGAAAAAGTTGAGAGCCACGGTTAATTGAAAAATTGAAAGTAGAAAGAAGCATTGAACGTTCCTGATGAAACTTCAATAAGTTAGCGACATATAGCCTGATAGCGACAGTGACGATGGTTACCTCTGTAATATCGACTTTTACGTCTCAGCCGAATAAAGTAAAATCAAATTGAAGTTGTTTCGTGAAAGAGATTTAAAAACAATTAACTTGGTAGGATGCTTTGAAAAAGTTGAGAGCCACGGTTAATTGAAAAAAAGCCAAGACAAATAGTCTAAGTGAGAGGTGAAGTCGGCATAAGCCTTTTTCAGAATTGTATGAAATGGTATAAAGGGTAAAAAATTGTGTAAAAGGGTAGAACTAAGGTTGATAGGCATGGATTAATGGTAATTTAAATACTCTTATCAGTTCTATGAGCCATTTGAAGGCTGTTGAAAACCCCAAATAAATTTCCAATTTCCAATAAACAACTTTTCTTTGAATTTGATCGAAAAACGGAAACTATACAAATACTTAACGCGTTTTAAAGCGTGGAACAACCCCCCCCCTCCTCCTCGTCACTAAAAAAACTCAAATGCAAGAAATATACCAGAATGTACAATTTAGAACTCAGTGCTGCACTTTTGGTAAGCGGAATTGAACCCAGTCTGCGTAAATTTTAAACAAGGCTACCAAAAAGGTTTCTCTAAGGGAGCAGCTCTTCTTTTTCCGAATATATTAGAAATGATCAAAATTAAGCTATCAGTTGATAAATTTTGCATAATAAGGTTTTTTGCATACATAAGGTTTGCAAAACCATATTTATACACATATATGTATGCAAAAATAAGGTTTTTTGCATACATTTCAGAAGATGAGACACTTTGAATTTATAAAATGTTTCAAATCAGATATGTATATATGATTAAAACTATATTCCAGGTTCGTGGTATCGAGCTCTTGCACTGAAAAAAGCTGAATCTGAACCATCGATGCACTATTTGCAGTTTCTTGATTATGGCAACTATGCAGCCATTAGTTCAAAAGACATCCGTCGAATGGAAGATCAGTTCATGTATTTGCCATTTGTAGTCTCTTTCTTAGCCCTTAAAAGTAAGTCTCTTACAATTATTCTAGAACTCCCATGGCTAACTTTAAAAAAAAAAATTGTATGCTGACCAAGGGTCTGCTTTGCGCAGGTACCGATCTCCTGATTCTCAGCCTTCGGCCGGGAGTACAATGCGTTGTTGGGGGCAAACCATCCGACACTCCCCGTGTCCTCCCCCCAGAGGTCTTCTGGTACCCATTTAGAGCTGGGTCGACTCTGGCTGGCTGAGCTTACAGAGTCACACCATTTACCCCCGTTCCACACCAAATAACCAGCGACACCAGATTTGGAACCCCTGACCCCAGTATTTTAAGTCTGGAGCGCTAGCACTCATGGCTAGAGACATGGAAAATTAGACATTGCTGTCGTGTTTTTATAAAACACCTAATGAACTTGAAATGAATTTTTTTCCACCTCCCTCAGAAAGCAACATGTCAAAAAGGCTAAAAAAAATTAAAACTCCTGGAATTTACAAAGGGACTAAACCAAAAAAAAGAAGATACGTTAGTGCAGTGACAACAAAATATAGTAAAAATTTCGTAGAAAACTGTTCTAGTGTTTTATTGGCAAAATCTGTGATGGGTGCTATAAAAATGTACCCTAAAACTGAACTCGTATAGTCAAAATACAGAGAAAATTTGGAAGCACTTATGTTGTGATTAAAATTTTATCTCGGGATCAAGTTTAAATCTTGTGGTGAAAATTTCCATTCTTTTTACCGGCTTTACATTTCACACTGTACAGCTAAGGAATAATTAAATATAATTACGAAAATACTCTAGAAACGTTAACCTATGAAAAACGAGCACATTTTGTACCCCAGAACTGTAAGAAATTTATATGTCTTTTTTTGCTCTGGCTGATAAGAAGATATAGGTACTTATTATTATAGAATACTTTTTTCTTCTTTTTTGTCCGTGAAACAAAATTTCACACAATTGCATTTGCAGTTATGTATCCCTTCATGAATTTGGTGAGATGGACAGTGTTCAGCTTCCAAATTTTGGTATCATTATCTAATATTGCTTAGAATTTTGATCAGATATGTTTTGGAGAATAATAGGCTTGTGGGGGAGGGGGCTGGTCGCCCGTCATTCACTTTTGGCTCTTAAAAGGGGCACTAGAACTTCCGACTTCCAATCAATTGCGCCCCATCCGATCCAGAGTTTATACGATCATCCGTTCCATAAAAATCTTATATGCCGCGGGGCATAACAGACAACTCTTGCCCTAGGGCTCTGGGGAGTTGTGTCCACCCGAAGGCATCGTTATGCGCTCTTTGGGCTATTGTGAACAGAATGGCTATATCATAATTTCAATCGGATTCGGTTGGGGAAAAGAGGGTGTCAAGAGGGGGAGTTGTTGCCCTCCATCACTTTTGACTCTTACAGGGAGCTAGAATTTTACATTTCCAATCAAATGAGAATCCTCTAAAGTTCAAACGACCATCCCTTTCATAAAAACTTATATGCTTCCGGGGCATAACTGACAACCCTTGCACCCAGACTCTGGGGGATTGTGTCAACCCTGAAGGCCTTGTTTTATGTTCTTTGTACTATTGTGAACAGAATGGCTATCTCATAATTTCGATCGAATGGGTTTCAGGAGGGGGAGTTGTTGCACTCCATCACTTTTGACTCTTAAAGGGAGCTAGAATTTTACATTTCCAATCAAATGAGCATCCTCTAAAGTTCACACGACTATCCCTTTCATAAAAACTTATATGCTTCCGGGGCATAACTTACAACTCTTGTCCCCAGACTCTGCGGGATTCTGTCAACCCTGAAGGCCTTGTTTTATGTTCTTTGTACTATTTTGAGCAGAATGGCTATCTCATAATTTAGATCGAATGGGGTTGGGGAAAAGAGGGTGTCAGGAGGGGGAGTTGTTGCCCTCCATCACTTTTGACCTTAAATGGAGATAGAATTTTACATTTCTAATCAAATGAGCATCCTCTAAAGTTCACACGACCATCCCTTTCATAAAAACTTATATGCTTCCGGAGTAAAACTTACAACCCTTGTCCCCAGACTCTGGGGGATTCTGTCAACCCTGAAGGCCTTGTTTTATGTTCTTTGTACTATTGTGAGCAGAATGGCTATCTCATAATTTTAATCTAATGTGGTTGGGGAAAAGAGGGTGTCAGGAGGGGGAGTTGTTGCCCTCCATCACTTTTGGCTCTTAAAGGGAGTTAGAATTTTACGTTTCCAATCATATGAGCATCCTCTTAAGTTCACACGACCATCCCTTTCATAAAAACGTATATGCTTCCGGGGCATAACTTACAACTCTTGCCCCCAACCTTTGTGGGATTCTGTCAACCCCGAAGGTCTTGTTATATGTTCTTTGTACTATTTTGAGCAGAATGGCTATCTCATAATTTCAATCGGATGAGTTTGGAGAAAAGAGGGTGTTAGGTATGGCTAGTTGCCCTCCATCACTTTTGACTCTTAAAAGAGAACTAGAACCTTAAATTCCCGATCAAATAAGCCTTCTCTAAAGTTCACACAACTACCCCTAAATAAATGTAGATTAATACCACCCTAAATAAAATATATATAAAACGCTGTATTTATTTGAAAGAAATAAAAAAAAAACAAGTCACCGCCCCTGATTAAATTTACCCCTAATTTATGTATGAGTTTAACTTCCAACAGTGCTATAAGAAGATTAATATCCTTTAGATGGTATAAGCAGACTAGTGGTAGAATGTAAAATATAAAAACATATGAAGAGTTTTGTTATTATTTTTGTTTCTTCATGTCTTACAAAATATTCGTTTCTCGTTAAGCCAATTAATGCCTCTGATGCATCGTGATTATTTATTATCTTTGACTCGTAAGATTTTTCAGAAACATCAGATAGTATTAATTTAAGTTATATATATATATAAAATAACATTCTTGAAGGATTCTTAATTCTTTACTATCAAAAATAGGGCTAATTTTCATAAAAATATTATTGCCCTACCCCTCTATCCTGATCCTTTCTCTATCCTAAGATAGATGATCCTGTTTAATCCAAATTTTCTGTAGAACTTAGCAAGAGTCGACCCATCTCCAAATGGTGCCTGGAGAAATCTGGGGAAGGAAAAGAGGAAGGGTGGGAAAAAGTAGAGGATGGCTGCCTTATCACGTGATTATATTCTCTGGTTGACGGACCATGAAACGGAGATCGGTGCCACCAGTAGGGACTATAAAATCTAGTGTGGCATTATTTACCTTTTACTATCTCTCTCCCTCCTCTCTTTCTTTGTTTTTTTTTATGCGTTTTCTGCATTTTTTTTCTTTCTTTTAGTTAGACGTGATTGTGTTAATGTAATTTTATTACTTTTTTTACCCATAAAGCTGTTCATCATTATAACGGTTACTTCCTGAAACCCGTCATAACTGGCAGCCGACAGACTTTTTAAAAAGGATTAACAACCTGCCACAAAGTTTCTCTTTTTCTTTTCCTCATCCTGAGAGATATTCGCTATCTGAACATAAAACACTGAACATAAGCCTGTTTCATTTCTTTAGCCAGATTCAATGTCGCCTGACAAAAAAAAAAGTGTTTTCCTGGTGATGATTTTTTTTTTTTTTTTTGCGTATTTGAAGTGTTTGGTAGGGGGGATTATGATTTTGAGTGGTTATTGAGACTGTGTGCGAATAAGATTTTTATGGGTATCAGAAGCTTGGCACGGTTCCTTCGTCTCGCGATGAAACATAGAAGTAGATTTCTGTAGGATTAGGTTAGGATTTGTGCAATCTCTTTGTAACGGTTCTTTGTTTATATTTTTTGCCATGGCCTATGGGCTTTTAGCGCAAATAAATTCTATTTATTCTATTGTTGAGTGTTTTTTTTGTCACCTATCTCCAAAGCCGTATCTGGGGTTTTACTTTGGGGAGGAGGATACAAATTAAATATAAAATTTAAGAAACGCAACAAAAATTTGTTAATATGTATTTTGGTTAATTTTTTCTAGTTGGATAGTAATTTTGGAAGGAGGGGGTTGACCGGGACCCCCCCCCCCTTCTGCCCTGAATACGGCCATGCCCGTTCCGATTGATAGAGTTGCTTTTGCGGTTGCCTAGTGGTGCCATTTCTTAGTTACAAATCGATATTTAGGTACTTTTAGGTATCTAGTTTATGTATCTGTTATCTATTTAGGTAAATATTTATGATTTGAACTTGACTTTAAACTGTTTTTTTTTGTTTTTTTTTTCTAGAGTTTGAAGAAAGAGACCCAACTGCCCAAGAAACGATGGAGTTTAAAGAAAAATTACAACTAACCTCTTCTGTGAAACTTGAGGTACTTAAGTTTGACCAAGTAAAATATTTTGTGGACATTCCCTCCTTGGGATTTTAAAACATAGTTTTGGACAGTGTTTTGACTTCTTTTTTTTTCAGAAAATATTACCATGGAATAATTTAGATCCTTCGAGATAATATGGATAGACTGGCTTGAGGGTCTTTTTGGTATAAATTAAGTAATTAATTTGAGACAAATTTTTTGTGGTTATCGATAGAGAATCTAAAACAAAAACATTGTTCACCTCGAGGAGTCAAGATGGTTTTTGCCGATTTATTGTTCATTTTTGCCGACTTTTTTACCGGCCAAAATCGATGTTTTTAGAAAATCAAGTTAAAATTTATAAGCAGTTATGCTAATAATAGCGCGAGGCAAATTAAAAAAAAATGGGCAAAAATAAAAAAAATGAGCCAAAAACAAAAAAAATAGTATCAAATAAGCGTTGGCACTGTTCTATTTCTTGAAAAAAAAAATACAGGGCTTAAATGAAACAGAATAGGTCAAAAAAGGAGACGTGTTTCTGTTGCTGTTCGGTTTTATGGTATAAATAGAAAATGGTTTTGTTTAAAAAAAACAGCTGGTTAAAAAGTTTTTTTTTTCAAAGCTTAAAGAAGAAAATAGCAGGTTATAAGTTTTGTTTATTGTTAATTAATTTATTATTAATAATAACGTCATTTATTCGAGCCTTAAAACTTGTCACTTAAAAACATGCTCTTTTCTAGTATCTTAGACTTCGTCCGGGCACAATTCATTTTGCCCATTCATAGAATTCAAAAGTTATCTTATTCAAACTTTTTGCATTACATAACCGGCTATCGAAAATGCCGATTCACTTGGCACACTAATAGCAGGCGTGCTAAGATGCTGTAAAGCGATGTCTGCCAGCTCCAACATTGACTTTTAGTCTCTCATTAACTTTACGTCAGGGTTGCCACTTGCCAAGGGTAGCATTTTCTCTGGAAGTAGCACTTTTGAGCAAACGTAGTACCATTTCACGTCCATTTTTGTTCAGCATCTCCTCGAACTTCTCAGAAATGCATGCAGAGGGGGGCTGTCTCCCCAACAGACCATTCTTTTCCCCTCCCCCCATCTTGATGTTCGGAAACCATCTTAAACAAAAGTATGAAAGAAGAAGAATGCAAGGGGAAAGGCGACTTGTTAATGCTAATTCAAAAATTTTCGTCACTTTGCACCTCAAAATAGCATAATTACTTCTTAATTAATAGCCTAAAATAGCCTAATAGAATTAATAACTTCCTAGGAAATACGTTTAAGAGAAAAATCACATAAAAAATATACCTTTTAATGGTATATTTTATAAAGCTAAAGTTAAAAGTAGTTCGCATATTTCAACAGCGCTTTGCGCCAGAAATTACTGTTCTAGGCCATCCATCGAATTCATTTTTAATAAAATAAATAGAATGAAAGTTCTCAAATTCTGAATATCGACTAAACTTAGACTTTTTGCTGGTCTTTGAAAGGTCTATATTAAATAGAATTAGCTCACATGAAATATATGAAGCTCTTCACCCACGACGATTTCATCTTATTTATTCCTGTGCAGTCATTGTAAACGTGCAGCTACTATCTAGCTATAGTATATCGTCTGTATATTCCCCTTGGATTAAAAATGTTTGGGTATGATTTTATTGAACTTTAGACTTGTGCCTATCTAGTATCTAACTCTAAAAAATAAATTTTACAATTTTGTAAAATTTATTGAATTTTAATTATGGTAATTGTTACCAGGTCCTTTGCGCTTTGTTATTGTCACGAGCTCAAAATCTTTTGACAAAAATCGTGGTAGAAATTGGAAGAATTAGAGAAACAGGCATACTGCATGTGGCTTAAAGTCGCTAATAACAGATTTAATATAAAGGTATATTTAATAATAGACCTTTATGGTGGTTTTATCGAGAATCAAGGAAAAACAGGTAGAAAAAAAACAGAAACAAGACAAAATAGCTAATATAGAAACCGAAAAAGAACAGAACATATGAATTAAAAACATGTAATCTATTACTTTTTTTTTCTTTTTTTTTTTTTTTTCTTTTTTTCTTTTTTTTTATTATTAGAATATATTGAATCCAAATATAGATATCATGTTTTTGTTCTTGCTGAAAGCTATGGCTACTGCTGTTTCTAATTCATCTTGTTTTCTCTCTGCATTTTACTTTCTAGTACTATCAACATTCTAGTGCTTTCAAATCGTGTGAGTTTTTATAGTGCTTTTATTTCTAGTGTTTCGATTATTTACAGATGTTATCTGGGTTGTTTGATGCAATGGTTGGCAACACTTCAAATAAAACATAAGAGGTGGAAGGTAATCAGGGGCGTAATTTGCTAGGGGGCAGCGGAGGGGGGGGGGGGTTCAACTCCCCCTTCCATACCTCAGTTTACCCGCTCCCCCCCCAAGACCCTAGTTTGCCCCCTCCCCCCCAGCTGAAATGTAGTTTCCCCAAAAATCTTTTCAAAACTAAGATAAGCCTGAATAATTCAAGCATCCACAGAAACGGGTCATTTTCTTTTGTATATCTTTAGCTTTATGGTATTATATGGTTCATTTTTCGGTTTTCTCTGTCATTTTCAAGTGATTTGGGAAAAATGGCTCCAACTTTGCCCTTCCTCCCCTTTCGGACTTCGACGAAATTACCCCACTGAAGATACTATGAGCCAATTGTAGTTAGATACGAGAAAGGATATTTCATTCCGGCTGTGGGCTAATTTCAGTTATTGACTAGTAGATAATTTTTGCAAAATAGCAAATTTAGCGTCAAAATAGCGAATAAATTGAAAATTTAATGAATTGTCTCCATAGGGTATCAGCGTCTATAGCAAGTAGAAAAACATTCCAATAATTTGTCACAGTTAGCTAATATATATAATATTATTTCCTACGTCATAACTCGCTACAAACTTATATTTAAATAGTAAAAATTCCCAGAAAAAAAATTTCAGGAAAATTCCTAGAAACATTCATGAATATTTTTGAAGTCAGAAATTTTTCACTATCTCAATTCAGTGATTCACGGAAACAGGGGGAAGGGGGATAATCTTGTTATTTTTCAAAGAAATTGCCAAAAAAAAATCAAAATCTAGGGAAAATGCAAATGACCTTTCATTGAATAACTTCATTCCGATAATTTCTAGCTAAACTATTGTGACTAGAAACCCGAAATTTTCGCAGAATATTTTTTGACACTTGAGAATGCAGATTTATGCTATGAGAATTTGGAACAGAGAAAAAAAAATATGATTCCGTGATATCAAGAGGGAGAGAGCCGAACGCACGAGCCGCTGACCGTATGTAATAGAGAGAGACGTCTTCAGGCTATATTTGCGAGAGTCAAAGCTACGAAGCTGTCATGGTGAAAGCCTAAGGCTTGATTGAGCGGGGAGAGGTGAGGTAAAGCCGTTGAAGCCGTCTCTTTTGCTAGTATATACTTACAAAACCAAGTGTGTGAATAAAAATTGCACTGATTAAACAGATCAACTTTTGAAGCTGGAAGTATGCATTTCTTGTAGAATAATCTTGGGACGCTTATAATTGTTGTAAACTTTATAAAATACTGGAAAAAAAACCACTAGGAATGGGGTCATTCAAGGAACGAAGGACTGTAGTGAATGGGAGAAGGCAGCAGAAAGCCTGCAATTTCCATTTTAGCTTAAATTGGTCCAGGCGTTATTATGATTATTGCTATATAAAAATTCTTGAGCAAAAATTTGAATTTTCGCGGGGATTTACTACAAAAGTCACCTCTTAGGTCGGGTCCAGACTTGAATTCGACGGCTAAGGTACCAGATAGTCGGCAATTGGAATCAAAGTTTGCATTTGGCCATCAGACTCGAACCACTAATATGCTTAAAAATTTTGCCAGTGTCTCATTTTTCTTGTTCTTCATAAAATGCCTTTAAATTTTAAGTGATAGCCCTATTTCAATTCCATCTTTTGGGCTGGGCAGAAGTAGCGCTTTTCAACCCAAAAGGGCCGTTTTTATTCAATGCGAGCGTCTTTTATGCCAGCCTTCGGCCTAGAACTTCTTTATAGGCTAGTGCTCATTTTGACTGCTTTTCGGTGGACTACTAAGATTGAGAGCCATTTTTCAGTACTCAAGAATATTTAAATATAATATTTGCAGTGCGACTAACTCGCCTAGAATGCCCCGAGGTGGCTTGCCAAGGCAAATTGGCTTTGTTGAGTGTCCATATTTTAGAAACTTCAGATAATTTGCCAAGAATACGCCACCTTTTCTGTGAAAAAGTCAGCTTATCATTCACACGTGTTCTTGCTTGCAGCAGGATCAGGGTTTTTTCCGTTTCACCTTGCATCTGAATTTTAGATGTGAATTAGTTTAACCGTAAGTTCCCCAAGAGATTCATTGATACGTGTTCGCTTTCATGACGTGAAATGAAAAGCTACGTCTATGTGGCCCTTACCGCTGACATAATGATGGTTGGCGCTTTATTGATCTTTTAGAAAAGATTTCTTCAAAATCTCAGCAACAGTGTAGGCTGCTATAATTTGTGCCGAAAGGATTTCTACTTTGTAGGAATCCGAAAGGATTCCCACATTTGTTTTTTATTCTACTTTAGGTTTGGTAAAAATTAGTACAAGTGTTTACTTTTGAATTGGTTTTCAAATTTGAAATAATTTTAAATTGCTTCAGGTTTTGAAACAAAATAGAAAATTGATAGAATATAATAGAAAAAAACTGATTCCGTAGAGAATCATTGGGCTACCGGGAAAAAAAAGCTCAAGCTCAATACAGTGGAATGACTTGCCTAGAGATAATAAAGCTTTTGTACTAAATTATTTAGTTGTGCTGGCTGTTGCTAGTATATTTTGATTCCTATAAAACTCGTTTTATAACCAGAGGCTCCAATTCATGAAAATATAGGGGGTGGGGGCGAAATTTATTTTTCAAATCTAGGGAGGACCATTTTGTTGTTTTTATATTTTCTTCGATGAAATACCAAAGAAGAAATATTTTTCAAAATCTGGGGGGAGGGATTGCCACCACCACCCCCATTGATGCCCCTGGCTGTAGCCCGTGATTCTCCACTTACCAGTTTCACCTTTTCTGCTTTGAACTGTGTAACTTTTTGATCACATGCAAGGCTGTATCTAGGGGGGGGGGGTTGAACACCCCCCCCCGAAATGTTTTTCTGACTCGTAAAAACACAATAAAAATGAATATGGACCAATTTTGTGTGGGTTTTCTGGGTTTTTTTTTGTGTAAAGCCTCCCCGAAAAAAAAATCTTGTAAACCCCCCCCCCCCCCGAAAAAAAATCCTGGATACGGTTTTGATCACATGTACAGAGGTATATTTTCTTCTTTTTATTATTACTATTATTATCAGGCCTTGGGTAGTTGCTATGGTAGGTAAAATGTTGGTAACCATTTTTGGTATGACAAAATACCGTTGTCATCGCCATTGTGTCAATTTAAGAATGTGTATAGCATAGATGTGCGTATAACTGTATGACGTCATAAAGTTATGTAGCCCGAGAATAGAAAAGGTGTAACGCCATCTATGCTCTGCCTTCCTTAGAAATACTTCACGCTATCTCCGTTATGCTTCCTGTGGGGAGGGGTTATTGTCTCACTAGAGGATGGTACGCCATTGGAGATGATTAGCTTCTACTATTGTCAGCTAATTGTACCACCAAACTGCCTGAGGCCACCACAGCTGCGGTCACTCTTCCTCCCTCTCAATCTGTTATGGGCCGTATTCTTTACTCCGTCTCCTGAAGTTTCTGTAACCTTTAAATCTTTATGTATGACCTCTTCTCACTCTATTTGCCCTGTTTTCCGTTTAGCCCTAGATGGATTTTCAAAAAGTGTGATTTTTGTTTAGTGATAGTTGCTGATACGGTATGCCTTCTATTCCGTTGTAGATAAGCCCTCTAATTATTATGTTTTTCTTCTCTGATTTATTTTTATGAATATTTATAACCTGTACAAGCGTCATTTATGTTATATCTGAAAATGTATATTGGTGATACCTGATTATAATTGTGTAGTTCAAGAAGAAATAAATCTTTTATACGCCTGTGAAGTATTTATGTAGTTTTTATAATAGGAGCTTCGTCCTTCGGTGAAATTGCGGCGCTAGCCTTTTCGTTTATAAAGCTGTAAAAGAGCAGCCTTTTTGCCAATCTGAGATGTCATTGTGCTGCAGAAGTAAAAGTTTAAGGAACGAGCTTTAGCCAAAATCAAGACCACGGATTTTCGAAAGCCATACCTCCGCCCTATTTCTGTTTGTAAGGGTGCAACACAGTGCAGCTACATATTTTATTTGTCTTACTTTTTAAGACTTTTTTACTCTTTGTCGTCTTACTTTTGTGACACTGTAAGCTCAGCCAGAGTCGACCCAGCTCTAAATAGGTACCTTGAGAAATCTGGAGGGAAAATACGGGAAGCGTCGGATGATTTAGCCCTTTGCACCTTAGATATTCCTGTTCCTATTATTAAAGCTTTCAATGATTACCTTTCAAAGCCCCTATCCACCCTGTTTAATGAGATTACCGAATCTGGACAGTTCTATTACCCTCACCTCAATTTTTTCAAAATTGTATGAAAGTTTTCTCGCAGACCGGCTTAAGATTAAAGTTCTCCCCCTCATTGATCTTAGACAGTTTGGTAATCTCAAATCCACGTTAACCTCTCATTACCTGATTCATCTTGTTGTTACCATGGGTAAATTACTTGAAAAACCTAACACTTGACTTAATCTGATTTCTATTGATCTTCAAAAAGCTTTCGATTTGATTAACCACAATTTACTCATAGATAACACATCGAAACTTTCCTGGTTAGCTCGTTGCCTCTTTTCTCTAATAGATCTCAAGCAGTTAAATATATGAATTGTTTCTCAGATCATCTCATATTTAATGGTATTCCTCAGGGGTCTATTCTACGCTCTCTCCTTTTATTCTCTTATGATTAACACCCTATCAACCCTTTATGACAATAGGTGGAAATTTGTCGACGACTTGACAGTTTTAGGGATATGTCATAAAGATATTTTTAGCAACCCAATCGGCTTATTCCAAGATATTGCCTGTGAGGCCTCTTCCCTTGACATAATAGTTAACCCATCTAAATCCCCAACAGTTTCAGTAAGTTTCCTTAAATTTCTCCCCTTTTTCTTAATACTATTCCTCGTGAAACCTCTGTCACATCTCTTAAGCTCCTTGGTGTCACAATTTCTTCCAATTTGAAATGGGATGCCCACATAAATAATATCCTATGGCAAGCAAACTTCTCGCTTTCCCTCCCTAAACTTTTAAATATATTTAGTTTTCCCCAATTACATTTATTACAAGTATGCACGTCTTTTGTGCGCCCAATATTAGAGTATGCTTGTCCTGTGTGGCACCCGGGCCTCTCAAATGAAGCAACACAAAAGATTGAAAATGTCCAAAAGAGAGCTCTAAGAATCATTTTTAAAGAGGGCAAGGTACCATATTTTCATTTGTTAAATTTTTCAAAACTAGAGACCCTTGAGTACAGAAGAAATACTCTGTGCCTCCGTTATGGTAAGTTGGCACTTCTGAACCCCCGTACCGCGAACCTTTTCCGTGAATACCATGTACCTGATAGAAATCGTCCTCCACGAACTGTGTCCCAGCCTATCCCCACCTTATCTCCCATTCCCTGCACTACCTTGCGATACAAAAAACATTTTATCCCTTTTTTTACCGATATAGTAAATAGTTGTTAGTTTGTACATAACCAATTTTATAGCCAAGAAAAATTTTTTAGCCCGTTTCTATCTTTTCCCCATTTACTGCTCTACCTTCAGAATTAAAATAAAACCTTGTCCCCTTCCTTACAGATAAAATAAACTGGTATTTTTTCTTTCGTTCGTTCGCTTGTTTTGTTCCCTCCCACCTTTTTTATGTTTCTTTTTTAAACCTTTTTGAATGTATATATTATTTCACTTTTCTAGTTTAATCAGTTTTTATTTTTTTAACTTGAGGATTTTTCCAGCTTTTAATATTTTTGACTAAGGAATGATACATCATTCCGGCACTTTTGTTTTGGCATTGTTTGTCAGTTGTTTTTTTTATGATTTTCTGTCTTATTTGATTTTTATGGACTCCAAAATTCGAATTCGGCCCTAGTGGGCTTGTGATAGTATTTTTTCAAAATAAATATCTTATCTATCATACTCCCGGCCGAAGGCATTGAATCACGCAGACCATTGGACAGCATGCGAATTTTTATTTTTTTTTAAGTTTACTTTTTAAAAGTAGGATAAAAACTGATTAGTTCAACAGATGTTTCTCTCAGACTCCAGGTCTGGGATGGAGTTTCCTGAAATTGGAGCCGAATTGAGGGACAGACTGATGAGACAAAATCTTACAGGATTTAATGAAGTGCTTTCTCTTGTAAAACAAAAAAATGTTGTCTAAGAGGCACAATTGTACCATAGTACAATAGATTCCTACACCAAGAGGCCTCATTAGTCGCCCCACGGATCGATATGTGCGATTCCTGGGAGTTCTTTTGGATGAAAATTTATCGTTATCGTTCATTTCCTTTTCCTATACTCCGTCTTTTATATTTCTCTCTCATTTTCCCTTATTAATTAAAAAACTTTCCACAAAATAAGTTTTTCAAAGAAAAGTAAAGAACTCCATTAAACCAAAAATGAAATCCAAAACGAACAGAAATTACAATAAATAACCGATTCAAACTCAAAACGAGCAGAAATTAACATGCGTTGGGCTCAAAACCCCCTATGCCTTCCCAAGGCCAGAACATATTTCTGGCCTGGGTTTCATTTTCGGTTTAATGTAGTTCTTTACTTTTCTTTGAAAAACTTATTGTGTTGAAAAAGTTTTTTTAATTAATTTCTCTTCGTTTTATATTGACAAAGTCTTTTCAGGGAAAAAGAAAATAATTCTTAAGACTTTATAGTTTGGCCTACTATTTGTATACTGGAGAAAAATTTTCAGCAATTTTTAACAACATACACCCTTTTAAAAATCTGGACACAAATAATAGTGTTTAATTTAGTTTCATACCTCCTCTAGTTAACCTGAAATGGAAAACTTGATATCATTTGCAAAAAAAAAATTTGTTTACTTTCTTTGATAGCTTGGATACGCTTACGCTATTTTGATTTGGTTAAATTTTAAGAGCAGAAGTAGCCCCGAAAGTTTGAACATAATACCCTCGGTTGTTCTTGAGATTCGGCTGAGATGCTTTATTGCGAATTAGTATTGACAAATTGCGCTTTAATTTAATCTTCAGGCAACATTTAGTTTTTAAACATAATGGGAAAATGACTCAGTAAGCGTGGGAGGGGGATTAGTTTCCCCCCAATCACTTTCGACTATTAAAAAGGGCATCAGCCCTTTCTATTTTCAATCGAATGAGCCCTTTTCGAAGCTCCTACAACAACTCCTTCGATATGAAGTGCCCTAGTCTAAACAAAACAAAAAAAACATGATAATAATAATACAATCTACCCACATCGATCTTTACTATAAAAATGTCAAGCCTTCCAACCACTTTTGACTATTAAAAAGGGCACTGAGCCTTTAGATTTCCAGTCGAATGATCCCTTTTTGAGTTTCTACGACAACGCTTTGTATAAACAGCTTATATGCCCCCAGGGCATAAGTTACAACCCATACCCTAAGGGCTGTGAGGGGGGTTGTCATCCTCAAAGACCTAATTTCCAGAACTTTCAACTACGTTAAACCAAATGGCTATCTTAAAATTTTGACTCGATGTGTTTGGGGAAATGGTGGGCGTGAAAGGTGCGTTATTTGCTCTCCAATCACTTTCAACTATTAAAAAAACACTAGCCCTTTCAATTTCCAATCAAATGAGCTCTTTTGAAGTGTCTACGACAATGCTTCCAATAAAAACCTTTTATGCCCCCCAGGGCACAATTTACACCTCTTGCCCCGAGGGCTTGGGGGGGTGTCATCCTCGAAGACCTAATTTCCAGAACTTTCTACTACGTTGAACAAAATGGCTATCTGAAAATTTTGGTTGAATGTGTTAGGGGGAATGGTGGGCGTGAGATGGTGGTTAGTTACCCTCCAATCACTTTCGACTATTCAAAAGGGCACTAGCCCTCTCAATGTCCAATTGAATAAGCAACTTATGAAGTTTTTATGACAACGCTATCTATATAAACCTTATATGCCCCCAGGGCATAACTTACGGCCTTTGCCCTGGGAGCTCTAGGGGGTTTGTCATCCTTCAATACATAATTTCCAGAACTTACAACTACGTTGAACAAAATGGATATCTCAAAATTTTGATTAGATGAGTTTGGGGAAATTTTGGGCGTGAAAGGGGGGTTACTTGCCCTCCAATTACATTCGACTACTACATTCTACAAACTTTGATTGAATGTGTTATCGGAAAAGGTGGGCGTGAGAGGGGGGTTAATTACTCTCCACTCACTTTCGACTATTAAAAAGGGCACTAGCCCTTTCATTTTCAATCGAATGAGCCCTTTTTCAAGTTTCTACGATTTCAATAAGATTTCAATAAAAACCTTATATGCTCCCAGGGTATAACTTATAACCCTTGCCCTGAAGACTTTGGGGGGAGTATCCTGCTCAAAGGTATAATTTCCAGAACTTTCAACTTCGTGGAACAAAATGGCTATCTCAAAATTTTGATTGGATGTGTTTGGGGAAATGGTGGGCGTGTAAAGGGTGTTAGATGCCGTCCAATCACTTTCAACTGGTTAAAGGGGAGCTAGCCATTTCAGTTTCCAATCGAATGAGTCCTTTTTGAAGTTTATACGACAGTGCTTTTTATAAAAACCTTATATGCCCCCAGGGCATAACTTACAAGCCTTTCCCTGAGGGGGAGGGGTTATCATCTTCATAATTTCCGGACCTTTCCACTACGTTGAACAAAATGGCTATCTCAAATTTGATTGGTAGAGTTTGGGGAAATTTTGGGCGTAAAAGGGGGGTTACATGCCCTCCAATTACATTCGACTGTTAAAAAGGGCACTTGCCGTTTCAATTTCCAATCGAATGATTCCTTTTTGGAGTTTCTACGGAAACGCTTTCTATAAAAAAAAAAAACCTTATATGCCCCAAGGGCATAACTTACAGCCCTGAGGCCTGTGGGGGGGTTGTCATCCTCAAAAACATAGTTTCCGGACTTTTTAACTACGTTGAACAAAATGGCTATCTCCAAATTTTGAATAGATGTGTTTGGGGAAAAGGTGGGCGTGAGAGGGGGGTTACTTGCCCTCCAATCACTTTCGACTATTAAAAAGGACACTAGCCCTTTGATTTTCCAATCGAATGAGCCTTTTTTTTGAAGTTTCTACGACAGCGCTTTCTATAAAAACCTTATATGCATCCAGGGCATAGCTTACAACCCTTGCCCTGAGGGCTGTGAGGGAGTGTCCTCCTCAAAAACATAATTTCTATCTGGAAATCAACTACGCTGAACAAAATGGTTATCTCAATTTTGATTGGATGTGTTTGGAGAAATGGTGGGCGTGGAAGGGGTGTTAGTTGCCTTCCAATCACTTTCGACTAGTAAAAAGGGCGCAATCCATTCCAATCGAATGAGCCCTTTTTTGAAGTTTCTACGACAACTTATATGCGAAGTGCCCTGGTCTAAGGAAAAAAAATAAATAAATAATACATTGTGCCATCATCGCTCTTTACTTAGGCAGCGCGATTGCGCGGCCTATGATAACAGGGTGATCTATGAGTATACGTTTTTATACCCATAATAAAATGTTTTTATACCCAACGAAATATGCCTGATAAAAAAATAACTAAATAAAAATTATGTTTAGGCTATTATGTTTCTTGTGGACTGTAGGTCTTATCAAGTCGGTTACCATGATTTGAGCCCTATTCTAAGCCAAATTTTCCTTTTATTCATAATTATTAAATTTTTTTACTGGAGGATATATTTTTCCACCTTATTTCAAATCTTATAAACCCATATATAAAGTGAACATAGAAGTCATAGTTGCCCTCCAATCACTTTTGACTATTAAAAAGGTCACTAGCCCTTTGAATTTCCAATCGAATGAGCCTTTTTTGAAGTATCTACGACAACGCTTTCTATAAAAGCCTTATATGCCCCCAGGGCATAACTTAATTCCCTTGCCCTGAGGATTGTGGGGGAGTGTCCTCCTCAAAAATATAATTCCTATATGAAAATCAACTACGCTGAAAAAAATGGCTATCTCAAAGTTTTGGTTGGATGTGTTTGGGGAAATGGTGAACGTGGAAGGGGTGTTAGCTGACTTCCAATCACTTTCGACTATCAAAAAGGGCATTAGTCATTCCAATTTCCAATCGAATGAGCCCTTTTGAAGTTTCTACGACAACTCTTCGATACGAAGTGCCCTTGTATGGAAGACAAAAAAAAATCATACAGTGTGCCAACATCGTTCTTTATTTATGCAGCGCTGTTGCGCTGCCTATGATATATATTATTTTCGTCTGTGTGGATGTCTACATTTCACTCTGTACTTGCTCCTGTTCACGTTCTTCATGAGCAAGCGATAAGAGTTCACGTTCTTCATGAACAAGTGGTAAGAGTTCTCTAGTCGGCTACATACACTCCTGTTGACCTTCTTAAGATTAGATATATTTATATTACATATCCCTCTTTGTTGGCATATCCAGTCTTCCGCGGAGACCACCAGTGTTTCTTTTCTGGCCTACTAAGACTAGTAGAGGAAATAAATTTGTATACAGTTCGAAACTGGAAGGGTGTGATAATTCCGGATACTCCCTCTGTTCGTTCAGACTTTGGTCTGGTCGTGACTGTGGGACGTCGTTGGAACTTGGTTCCTGCTGAGATCCGCCAGTCACGAACACCTGGCTCCATTAAGAGACAGATGAAATGTTTCTTATTAAAGGTAAATATTAAATAATTTTTAGTTGTTTTGTGGTTTTATTTTTGGGGTGATTGTTTTGCTGGCGTTGTAACCTCGATGACGTAGAGAATTTTAAATTGTTTTTTATTTTTGGGTGATAGGAGGGTCGCTTGTTTTGTGGGGACTATCGGTTAGTTGGTTTATTTACCTTATAGGTTTATATTTAGATGTTGTTTAGTATGTTATGCCGAGTATTTATTCTTATGTCGTTTCCCAAATAACGGGCCATTGAGCCCTTTGGGATATTGGTTTGCTATTGTTATTTTATGGAAATACATGGAACTTGAAGTAAATGTTAAATAAATATCCCAAAAAAGGAAAGAAAAGATACCTAATATCTAGAAGCCAAAAACTATACTAACGATCATTTCTGTAATAAATTCTGACTTAGTTTATTCTTCTTGGAACAAGACCTCGCGCTGTTTGGAATACTCGCTTCAAAACTTTCCAATCGTAAGAAACGCAGGTAGCTAATAAACAACAGTATTTTAGCTGCCAAAATATCTTCTTGAATCATAATTTAGGCTGTCGATTTATTTTAAAAAAAAACTGTAATTAGTATTGCAAGCAAATATCTATATCGGTGAGATATCATTATTCTAGAGGGGTGAACTCCAAACACCTACTTTGGCCTGAAGACCCATTCCGTGATGTTTGTTCTAATAGCACGCCTAGTTTTCATGAGAACAAACGTGATTGAGAGGAAACGAAGTTTGTGCTGCTATTTCAGTCTCAGACTACCCAACATGAAACAATTTGCGGGGAAAGCAGTTTTGCAGCTATTTCTGCCTCAGGCTACCCTAAATGAAAGAGATGGGAGAAAAATGAGTTTTTGCAGCTATTTCAATATGAGACTACCCAAAATGAAACAGGATGGGAGGAAATGAGTTTGTGCAGCTATTTCAGTCTCAGACTACCCAAAAAAATACAGAATGGAAGGAAAATGTGTCTGCAGCTATTTCTGTCTCAGACTACCCAAATTGGAACAGGATGGGAAGAAAGCAGTTTTTGCAGCTATTTCTGTCTCACACTACCCAAAATTAAACAGGACAGATGGAAAAGGAGTTTATGCAGCTATTTTAGTGTCAGGCTACCCAAAATGAGACACGATGGGAGGAAAATGAGTTTGTGCAGCTATTTCAATCTCAGACTACCCAAAATGAAACAGGATGTGTGGAAAAGGAGTTTGTGCAGCTATTTCTGTGTCAGGCTACCCAAAATGAAACAGGATGGGATGAAAATGAGTTTGTGCAGCTATTTCAATCTCAGACTACCCAACATTATACAGGATGGGAGGAAAGCAGTTTTTTGCTGCTGTTTCTGTCTCAGACTACCCAAAATGAAACAAGGTAGGTGGAAAAGGAGTTTATACAGTTATTTCAGTCTCAGACTACCCAAAAAGATACAGAATGGGAGGAAAATGTAAGTGCAGTTATTTCTGTCTCAGACTACCAAAATGAAACAGGATGGAAGGAAAGCAGTTTGTGCAGATATTTCAGTCTCATACTACCCAAAATGAAATAGCTTGGGAGGAAAATGAGTTTGTACAGCCATTTAAATCTCAGACTACCCAAAATTTAACAGGATGGGAGGAAAGCAGGTTTTTGCAGCTATTTCTGTCGCAGACTACCCAAAATTAAACAGGATAGGTGGAAAAGGAGTTTATGCAGCTATTTCAGTCTCAAGACTACCCAAAAACATACAGAATGGGAGGAAAATGTGTGTGCAGCTATTTCTGTGTCAGACCATCCGAAATGAAACAGGATAGGAGGAAAATGAGTCTTCGCAGCTATTTCAGGGTAAAACTACCCAAAATGAAACAGGTTGGAACGAAAAGGAGTTGCTGCAACTATTTCGGACGCAGACTATCCAAAATGAAACAGTATATGAGGAAAAAGAATTTGTGCAGCTTTTCAGTCGCAGGCTACCCAAAATGAAGCAGAATGGGAGGGAAAGGAGTTTGTGCAGCTATTTCAGTTTCAGACTATCCAAAACGAAACAGGATGAAAGGGAAAGGAGTTTTTCTAACGTATTTTTGTCTCAGATTATCCAAAATGTAACAGGGCGGGAGAAAAGGGAGTTGTGGAACTATGTTAGTCTCAGACTACACCACATGAGTTTCAAGTTGAAAAAAATTTGGGGATCTCGGTTGGTCGTTTCTTCCGTCAATGAAGCAGTTGGTGGCTCTGAGGTTCGATCCAACTCTTAACGTGAGACTAATTCTTGTTTTCCTGCTATATTTATCTGTGCTCTTGATCTTTCGAAAGCTTCCGATAGTATAGTCCACTCACATGCATTCTATTCACCTTTTTCTAATGATATTAACCTTTCTATTGCTGTTTTGTTAACGTACTGGTATTCTAATTTTTTTATTCTGCTTAAAACTTAATGGAGTAGTTTCTGATTCAAAGGTGTTTCTTCGGTGTAGGGTCCGTCAAGGTGGTATGTTTTCTCCAACTATATTTAAGTTATGTATTGCTCCTATCCTTTCATCCTTGCCTTCGACTTTCATTTCTGATGGAATGGATGTCTCGTATCTCGCTTATATGGACGATGTTCTCCTTGTCACTCGTTCTAGGGCTGGGCTCTCACATTCTGTCAGCTGGATCTCAGATCAGTTCAGACGGATTGGGCTTACGCTAAACGTTGATAAGTGCGAATATATTTCGTTTAATTCGAGTGCCAGTCTCCCTCTTAACTGTGTTTTTTCCTCTATTCCCTGTGCTTCTTCTTTTTGGTGGCTTGGTCGAGCATGTCCATTCCTTTTGATTGTCATTTTAATATGGGAAGTGGTGATTTCAAAAGTACAAGTTCTTTAAATATTCAGTTTAATCATTTCGTCTTGTTAGATTCTTTTCTTTGTCAGCACATCGCGCTGTATTCTAAAGGTCATTATTTCCAGAGACCGTTTGCTAGGCTCTTATGATAGGGAAAATCAGCATAGCAATGTTGATCAGGGAGATCTTAGTCATATTTAATATACATTGTCCTTTTCGATTTCAGAATACTTTAATAAACAGTTCTTGGCATCTCAGCATTATGAAATTGTCAGATACGGTCTTTTTTCGTGACTGTGATGAGATTTAGGAAGTTACAAGAGAAAAAATATGTATGTTATATGTTTTTAAGGAAATCCTTAGTATTGATGTGTACCTTGTGATTTGGAAGAATTCCTCGAGTGAGGTTAAGGCATATCGTTACTAAGGAATTTATTTTTCACAACCTATAACGCAAAAACTACATCAAAGAGTATGGGTAACTTATAGAAGTTAACATACTCTTTGAACTGCCAAATATAATTTTGTATATAACTCGAAAATGAAGCTACGGTGTTCAGCTACGCGATGTAGCTTGTTATGCATGTTTATCTCGTTTGGTTTTAGGAAATAAATTCTAACCAAGATATTTTTTTTCTTATTTTAATTTAGATTAGCTGAATTTATAAAATGGATTAGTTTATTAAACGGATTAAATGGATTAGAAGGCAAAATTGGGATAGTGAAGCGTAAGGTGCTTCAATTTACCCTCTCTGTTAGTACTAGGTTTTCTATTTAGCCCAATTTTGATAATTTCATTTGTTTAAAATTTAATTTTCATTGACCCATTTTCTATCGAAACTATTCCTATCAGAAGCCTAAAAACTTTATTTTTGCTTTCTTGTAACACGAAAGTATTTGACATCAAAAGCGCATACGTTTAAAATAACTTAAAAAGTTACTAAAATAGTAACGGTAAAAATAGTGTATCTTAACAAAAGTTCAATTTTCGTAACTTTAGTGCTCCATGCTCTTTTTTGGCAAAATCCTCAAAATAGCGGAAGCTAAATTGGCTATGGCACACTATTTTTGTGTCAGAATATTCTCTAAAATTAAATACCCCTCATCATTAAGGCATATTTCATAAAATACCAGAGAAAGCCAAAAAATACGATTCGTAACGTTCATAATAGTTAAATATTATGCAGGAAGAACCAAAAAAGAGCTTGTTGGAAAGATTGCTTTCCCAGGAATTATTACTTCGGTAGTTTTTAATTGGATATTCAAAAGTTCAACTTCTATGGCATAAAGAATTTAAGATCTCGCCGCTTATCAAATTTTATCAGACACAAAAGAATGGATCTGCTTCGGACGGGGAGCGGAGAAATGTGGAAAAATTGTGAAAGTCCTAAGGTTATTTTTTGAAGGTGGCCCTCATTGCACACTTTCTTAACCTACAGTGACATCTGTTTTACTACCTACAGTGACATCTTAATTGTATCTTATTCCTCTGATATATGGAATATATTGATGTATAGATATATTGAACATTAACTTTTTAAATGACCCTGTGCCCGTTCTTCTCTCATGATGTTCCAGCTTGCCGCTATGGGTGCCAAACTTCAAGAGAATGCAGTGCTTTTAAGTGTAACAACAAGGAAGAAAAAGATACTGGAAAAGCAAGAGTATTCGGTTAGTTTATATTTTTAATAATTAACGACTACTTCACTGTTTGTTGTATTAATCCCAAGAAAATTTCTTATTTGAAAGAGAACAATAAACATTATTTTGTTTTAAATTTCAATTAACATGTTTTTTACTTTACTCTTTTTACTATCTATCATAGGTCTATATGATTTTGGTCGTGTTATTAGTGGCCTTCTCGAAAATACGTAAATAATGACAGCCCACCAGCTTAAAACTTTTCTCCCGCTTAAATCTAGGATTTACCGTTGGTAAAAAATTAACCGACTACAGAGTGTCTCTGAAATATCACTGGAACTTAGTATAAGATTTTAAAAATAGTTCAATAATCACACGAAAGAACAGATTCCATTTTTTCTAGCGTAAAAATTGTGGCTTGGATAATCAAATAAGATTCAGGATAAAGCCTCAAATCTTGACTTTATTTGGTTTTTAAGTCTTGGTTTGCAATTAGAAGAAGCGGAAGACTTTGCCACCTTCATTGCAAATTTTGTTTTACATTTGGGCAAGATTAAAAAAGGAAATTTACCTTAAGACTTTGAATGAACTTTTTCAATGAACCCTCTCTGAAAATAATCTAGTGAACAATCCGAAAGTTAATTATTTTGTGAATGACTCGAAAAGTTATTTATTTTGTCGTGTATAAATGTGCTAGCTCAATTTTATTATTTTAGTATTTCTACTAAAGACGGCCGCTGTATGTGTTATCAAAATATCTGGACTTTTGTACCAGTTTTTTCACTGTCTAAATAAATTGATTTATCCCAATTTGACCTAATTTTTTTATGGTGCAGATGGGTGAATGCCACCTACCCCACGATGTATGGTGTTGAGTTCCTTCTGGCATCAAAAGACGTGGGCGACAGAAGACAACACTGGAAAAATGCCTTGAAAAGGATGCTGCACTTTTGAGATTGTCGTTCGACAAACTTTAGTCAAAAGCACAAGAGAGATCGCCATGGAGAGGTACCGTTGTCGCCTTATGCGCCAGCCAGCGTGGGAAGATCTAAGTCTAAGTAAGTAATCCCAATTTGAAAGTTTATTTGTTTGGCTTTACTTCTTAAGTCTCTTCGGATAATATTATTGCTAATAATTTACTGTTGGCCCAGGAAAATAGAACTGTTAACGAAAATACATTTTGTTTCAAGAAAAACAATTATTAACTAAAATACGTATATCAAGAAAAACTCTGCGGAAGTACATTGATTTATAGGAAAATAAAAGGTAAGTAAATCACACCTGTTTCTTAAATGAAGAAATTTTCAAGGTTTGCTTTTCTTCTAATTTTTAAGTCTATCACAATTCTCATTTAACTTAAAATCATTAAAATGCTTATGAAATAGTTGCAAGTAATCATTCTCTTTTAGCTCTAAAAAAAATACTACTAGAGAAAAAAAAAATGCTTTTTTGTTAGACCTATTATTTTATAAATATTCTAGAAGCGAAATAAACGGTAATTTCTCACATAGCAGCGCTGGTCATAATTTCAGCGCATATATTCAAAAGTGTAAACGTGCTTATGATGGGAATAGTATCTAAATTGAGGAACAACTGGAAAAAGTCGGTTTTCGGTGTGTGCTTGGTATCATATGGTGTGAAATATGCTATAGATTATCTAAAGTAAGTTAATTGTCAGCTTTAAGATGCACAGAGACTTGGACCATTTTGGCTCAGTAGCCTAATGGAAAAAATAAAATAACCTGTCTTGTAGTGTCTGTACACCTAGGCTAATACCATTCTGAAAAAAGAAAATGGTGAATTTTCAACGGTTTATGTTATTGACTTACAAATAAAGTGAACATATTATTTGATGCCTTTTTGGTAAATTTTTCATTATTCATATCATTGACTTACAAATAAAGTAAACATAGGCCTACCACTTAGGCTAATGGCTTTTTTTATGCTCTTTCCAAATATAATAATCATTTTGATGGAAATAAATTTTACCCCACCCCTATACATACAAATTCATGGTAAATATTTACATATTAGGGAGGTGGGGGTAAATTTTATTTCTGATGTAAATGAGAGGTAAGTTTAAACTTTTCCCCACTCCCTTATGGCAGACAGAAAAAAGTATAATAAAAAAAAATAATGACTGAAAAAACAAGGGTAATATCAGCTTTTGACAGAACAGAAGGATAAAGGACAAAAACATACATTTTGGCAAGAACCTTCACCCAAGGTCATACCCAGAGGGGTGGGGGGTTTGACCCCCTGTTTGTCTGACTTGTTAAAACATAATAAAAATGGATATAAACAAATTTTGTATGTTTTTTAATTTTTTTTGTGTTAAACCACCCCCCCCCCCCAAAAAAAAATCAGTAAAACCCTTTTTCCAAAAAAATCCTGGGTGTGACCTTGCCTTCACCAAGACATTTTCAGTGCTAAAAAAAGAAAAATTAACCTTTTGAAGTAAAACTTAAAGAGAGCAGAAGAAATACTTAATGTTCTGAAGTGTTGAAAACACTTTATAAGCATTTTTTCTACTCTGTTTAAGTTTAATTCAAAAGGTTAATTATTTTTTAGCACTGAAGATGGCTTGGGAGAGGTTCTTGCTCAAATATCTGCTTTTGTCCATTTTCCTTCTTTTCTATGCACTGGCTGATATTACCCTTGTTTTCTTGGTTATTAGTTTTGTTTAATTATACTTTTTCTTCTGTTTGTCATTTGTCATGTATAGCCAGTGTGGTCTTAAAATGTATTTAAATTGCAAACTATGGAGATAGCAAGTTTAATATAGGAGCTATAATTTGTGCTTGTATTGATGTAAAAAAGAAATATGTTATTAGGTCCCATATGTAGAGGTTATCATATAATCCCATATATATGGGACTATCAGGTATGGAGAGATGCATTTGTGAGCTTAGTATTTGGAAAGATGGTATAAAAAGGAATGAAACAGTATGTTCACCTTGTCAGTTATAGAATCTTGTATATTGAATCTGTGTAATCTTGTATTAATGAAAAAAACTTTTTCCATAAAATAAGTTTTTCAAAAAAAGTAAAGAACTCCATTAAACCAAAAATGAACAAAATAGAATTGAATAATCTACCAAGCATACAGCTACCACAAATCAGTATCAATAAATAAATGAAACCCAAAAGAAACAGAAATTAAAATAAATAACATAGTCAAACTCAAAACAAGCAGAAATTAATATGAGTAGGGTTCTATACCCCCTATGCCTTCTAAACGCCAGAATATAATTTGTACTTCACTGAAAAAAAAAATTCAAATGAGTTTATTGAAAAAAAATGTGCAGTGTTAGTTTAATATACATAAAGTTGATATTTTGTTCTTAAAATCTTAATTTCTTAAAGTTATAAAAATTAAAATATTTAAAATAATTTTTGATTACCTTTGAAAGAACATCTGATTACCAACCCAATGAGCCCAATCCAAAGTTTATATCACCATGCTTTCTATGAAAACCTTATATGCCCCCAAGGTGTAACTTACAACCCTTGCCCTGAAGGCTGGGAGGATTTGTTAGCCTCAAAGACATAATTTCTAGACATTTCAAATACATTGAACAAAATAGCTATCTCAAAATTTTGATTGGAAGTGTTTAGGGAAATGATAGGCATGGGGGGGGGGGAATTTGCCCTCTGATCACTTTTGACTAATAAAAAGGCAATAATCCTCTCAATTTCCAATCAAATGAGCCTTTTTTGAAGCTTCTACATTAAAACTTTCTATAAAAACCTTATATGTACAAAGGGCATAACTTATAAACCTTGTCCTGAGGGCTATGAGGGGAGGGTTGGCATCCAAAAAACATAATTTCCAGACCTTCCAACTGCATTTAACAAAATAGCCATATCAAAATGAATGATGATTGGAAATGTTTGGGGATTTGATGGGCTGGAGGGGGGGGGATGAGATGATTCTCCCTCCAATTTCTTCTGACTATTAAAAAGGGCAATAGACCTCTCCATTTCCAATCAAAGGAGCCCTTTTTGAAGTTTTACAGCAACACTTTGTATACAAACCTTACATGTCCCCAGGGCATAACTTACAATCTTAGCCCTGATGGCCGTGGGGGTTTGTCATACTCAAAGACATAATTTCCAGACCCTTCAACTATGTTCAACAAAATGGCTATATCAAAATGTTGATCAAAAGTTCTTGAGGAAATGATGGGCTAGGGGGGGTGCACTCACCCTCTGATCATTTTTGACTATTCATAAGGGTACTAGCCCTCTCAATTCGCAATTGAATGAACCCCGTTTGAAGTTTCTACGACAACACTTTCAGTAAAAACCTTAAATGCCCCCAGGGCATAAATTAAACCTTTGCGCTGGGGGCTGTGGGGGGGGGGGTTGTCATACTCAAAGACATAATTTAGGGACCTTTCAACTACGTTGAACAAAATGGCTATCTGAAAATTTTGATTGAATGTGTGGGGAAATGGTGGGCATGAGAGGGGGGTTAGTTGCCCTCCAATTACTTTTGACTATTAAAAAGGGCACTAGCCCTTTCAATCTCTAATTAAATGAGTCCTCTTTGAAGTTTCTATGACAACACTTTCTATAAAAACCTTATATGCCTTTAGGACATAACTTACAACCCTTGCCCTGAGGGTTGTGGGGAATTGTCACCCTAAAAGATCTAATTTCCAGAACTTTAAACTACATTGCACAAAATGGCTATCTCAAAATGTTGATTAGATGTGATTGGGGAAATGATGGGGATAGGAGGGGTGTTAGTTGCCCTTCAATCACTTTCTACTATTAAAAAGGGCACTAATCCTTTCAATTTCAAATCAAATGACCCCTTTTTTATGTTTTATGACAACCCTTTCTATAAAACCCTTATATGTGCTTGTTCCTATATTTGCAACAGTAATAATTAATTTTTGCTTGAAGGTTTGCATGTATCTTTTTGCAGTCACTAACCACATCAGTACATTTGATCTTAATTATATGCTTTTTGGACTCCTTAAGATCTGTTGCCAAATTTATAAGTTCTCATTTTGTCTGAATTTGTTAGGATAATAAACAAAAGTCAGTTACATTTTGGTAATAGTAAACAATGAGGATTTCAGGCTAGAACTGCATGAATTTTTGCCTTTCCCTTCCTCCTCTTGTGGCCTTGAGGGATTACTTTACCCCCTCCCTTGCTGTTCAGGTGCGTATTGTAGCCTGGTCTAAATCTTTTTGTCCTGTTCAAGAATATAATTTTCTAGGACACAGGACTTACTTCAACAGTATTGTGAAGAAGCTAGAAGTTATGGAAGACAACCTGTGCCTGTAGCAGTTTCTCCAAAAAAAGTGACTGTTATTTTGAATCCTGCTGCTAAAGGAAGGTTTGATTTTATTTTTTCATTATTTTTTATTCTCAATTTTTTCTTTGCTCTTAATTAGAAAGAAAAAATGAAATGACCAGGTTTTTTTCATAATAAATAGATCATAAAAACTCATTTATCAGTCTGTAAAGCAGGGCCAAGTTAAGTATGTTAGTTTTTTTTTTCATGTATTGATTTTTTTTAGCTTAAATTGGCCAATTTATTAATATAAGCTAATATATCCTCTTCAGCTTTAACATACAAGTTTCTAGCAAAGGTCGTTTTACCAAGTAATTCCAGCACAAATAATTCAATACCAAGTTCTTTCTTTTTTCTGCTGATGATTTTTTCCTGGAGGTAATACTCAGAAATGCTAAAGAAGCATATTTTTAGACCAACATTTCCATTTTGTTTGGGAAAGATGGGCTATTTTGATCAACCTTATTATGGAATCCTCCACCCTCTTAAATTATATGAACTTGTTATTTGTGAACTTATTTGCCTACATGGAATTTGTTATCTGTATTTACTTCCATTGCTGTGTTCATATTATGACTTCCTGTTTATATAGTTTCTTTATTTTAGTCCTATATAGAGAGATAAGAAACATCCCTCTATCTTAATGCTAAAAAGAAAATATCAAATTCAAAGCATTTTG
Source organism: Artemia sp. Qi Xiang Cuo (assembly GCF_049724085.1). Lineage (NCBI taxonomy): Eukaryota > Metazoa > Arthropoda > Branchiopoda > Anostraca > Artemiidae > Artemia > Artemia sp. Qi Xiang Cuo. The sequence continues at coordinate 50,174,230 of NC_142812.1, forward strand.
TATACATAATCAAAGATGCTGCCAGGGAGTGCTGCCTGCAGGAAGGGTTATTTGCTAAAGGTTGAGCATTGTGTGATGATAATGAATTAAAGCGTTTCAGATGTATTATAAGATAGCAATATGTTCATAAAATGAAAAGGATTGGTTTTACTTAAGGGCCAGAAGCATGTAGCTTTTTTGGGGCACCAATTTCAGCAGATCAGTGGGTAAACAATAGCAGCACAAAAACAATGCACTTTGCATGTGATTTTCAAAAGTAACCATCATGGACACCATTAATCACCTGCTGGTTATCAATAATTACATGATTGATCTCAACTTATTGCTAAGTTCTTTTATTATTATTAAGTTCTTTTTTAGTAAAAATATTTATTATTTTGAATTTTTCATTTCATTAAAAATATTTAATTGTATTTTGAATTCTTTCATTATTAAATTATGTAGTTCTTTTATTATTAGATATCTAATTATCAATATTATTATTTAGTTCTTTTGTTTGCCTGCTGATGAGAAGGAAATTATTTAAGATTTCTTTTTCTTTATGATCACAATGAAATATGGTGCCATTTTTGGAAAGCGGTGCCAAAAACTAGAAAATTTGTAAGCTCAATTGGTGCCGTTTTTGTTGTAAATTGGCGCCAAAAAAAAAGCTACGTGTGTCCAGCTTTTTAGATTCAAAGACAAAGGGGGAAATACATACGGTTTTAGCTTGAATATAATTTGTGCCTTACATAAAAATAAAAATATTTTGAACCTTGTATTATTTGCCTTTGCTTTTCATATTCAATCATTGACAAAAGCAAAAAAAAAAAAACGAAAAAACAACACAAATAAAACTATCAGGAGAGAATTGAATAATTATCTTTAATTTATGATAAAACATTTTTTTGTCTTGCTAAAACAACACTTTTTCACTGGTTTCTTTTGTAATAATTCAACAACCGAAAGCCTTCCAAATATCAATCATAAAAAAACAGCCCATTTATTTTTTATCTATTCAGTTTTAGTTTTGAATCAATTTGTATTTTCAATTAATGCATAAATAATCTATTTGCTACTTTACAGAAAAGCAAAGGACTTGTTTGAAAAATATTGTGGCCCAATTTTATATCTAGCTGGTTTTAAAGTCAGTATTGTTCAAACAGAACACATCGGTCAAGCTCGTTCATATATGGATATTATGGAAAATACAGATGCCATTGTGGTAGCTGGTGGTGATGGTACAGTAGGAGAGGTTAGTCACCCCAACTCTCTTTTTCACAATCTACTTATAGACGCTAGACTCATAAAAATGTTCAAAATTCCACAGGTATTTTACCTAGTTTTAATGCAATACTGTTTACTTGTATAAAACTTTCTCCTGAAAGAATTGTAAGATGGCTCTTATGGAACAACTTCCAGAAGGGTTTGGGTGTCAAGTGTGGAGCGAAGCTGTTTTTGAGAACTAGTTCCCATGCTTTTCTCTTCTTGGGGTAATCAGAGTGGGCTATGCCTCTAGATATTTATTTTATTAAGAAATCCCCATCCCAAAGTTTTTGGAGAGCTGGGGGCTGCATTTTGTGCATTTTGGGCCAAAATTCATACCATTTCTACATAACATAGTCCATTAGACTTATGCTTCTCCCTCTCCTAATGAGGGTTGGTGTGCCATATTAGGGGCACACTAACCCTTATTGTCATAACATTAGCATTACCATATCTAGAAGTTATTTATCTTATACCCTATATTTCTTATACCTCTTATACCCTATATATAGAAGTTATGCCACCTATGGATTATTCGACAGATTTTGCCCTAAGGAACACAGCAAAGACAATGAGAGTACATAATATTGATTGCAATGTAAAACTCCTATAAACTTTGGCAGCCCAGGAGATTGGGTGTGATATATATAAAAATGATAGCAAAATGAATGAGTTTTTGGGGTTTTCGAAGGTTGCAAGTACATTACAGTTGCATATACAGTACGTTAAATGACTAGAATCTGATTGAATCTTGTTTTTAGTGACTTCTTTATTGTAGGCCTACTCAAGTGTTTTCTTTATAAGCGGATAATGAATAATTATCTTACCCCACCTAAAACTATAATTTTGACTTGAAAGATGGTTCGGCAGTATTCCAGCCCTATAATTTTGAGGAGGGAGGTTCCATTTCCCCAAAATACACGTTCACTGAACAACTTACCAACCATCGTCAACAACCCCAAATACTACAGATGACCAACAATACTGTATAAATGTAATGATAGAAAATGCCAATAATATAGTTCTGCTGAAATGGTAGCCAATCGGTTGCTACCATATCGCCAGAAAAAAATGTCAATAATATAGTTCTGGTGAAATGGTAGCTAATTGATTACATGCACAGTACCTTAAATGAGTAAGTCGGATTGAATCTTTTTTATTCTTCTTCTTAATCGTACTCAAGTTTTTTTCTTTGTTTATTATATACGAGTTTAATCGCACTTGTTTACTATATAATCGCGCTCGTATTTGGATTATAATTAATTATCTCAGCCCCACCTGAAACTATGATTTTTGAATTGATGGATAGTTCTACTCTATTCCAGCCATGTAATTTTGAGGAGAGCACTTGATTTCCCCAAAGTAGACATTTATTAGACGATAATTTATTGACGTGAAAAAAAAAGAGAAAATAAACGCCAATAAGATAGTGCCGATGAAATGATAGCTGGTAAAGTAGTTGGTACGTTACCTTCAATGGCTAAAATCTGCTTGATTTTTATAAAGAGTTCTTCTCGATTCTTCTCGTTAGGTTTATTTTGTTTCTAACAAAACCTGCCAAGAATAGTTTCAAATTTTGTCCCTCTTGCAAGTTAGGATAATATCACGCAATCCTATGATTGCGAATTATTATGAATTATTGTAAATTATGTACAATTAGTGCGAATTATTGTGAATTATCTATTTTGTTGTAATATTTTTATTGGGATCTGGCACATGAAAAGGGGGCCTTTGGGCCCGCACTCACTCCGGAGTCTCAAGCTTTCATGATTATCCCTAAAATGCTGCTAGGCGTATTCCCCCTGGAAGATCCCCCCATAGAAAGTTTTTTTAATATATTTTCCATTTTTTTCAATTGCTGTTCTTCAGTTTTGAATCATCACTGAAAGAGAGCACCCTTTACAAAATTTCTTTGTAGAGGACGTTAAAGTAATTGCAGTGGCGTCAATACTAAATTCATGAAAAAAGTCTATTGACTGAAGACAATATAGATAGCGTGTTGTTTCAGAAAAGCAGCTTGAATCTTGAGTTGACAGTGTTGCATTTAGCAGGCTTTTCAAAATTAAACTCTTAATTGTTACGAAAAATTTATAAAATTCTTAGAAAAAGTGGGAAAAAACTGAAAGAAGTGGAGGAAAAGTTTAGCTGCATGTATTTTGTGCTAACTATTTATTCTTCATATTATGAAGCAAGAATTGTTTTCTTAACATGGTTACTTCTCTGGGCTTACATCAAAGTGTGATTTCAAAGTAATAGTATATATCATGCAATAGTAAAGTAATAGCAGTGTGATTTATAGTGCGATAATATCAAGACAGTAAAACTTTGCTTCTGACAAAACAGTAAAAATATGATTTCAAACTATAAACAGTTTCAAGTGATAAAGTACAATATCACAAACTTTAATTACCAAGGACATTGAAAATGGAATCGCATTCTTTAAATTGGTTAGGGGGAAACGTACACAACCACCTGTGTCTTGAAAAATTAATAAAACCTTTTAGTTCTATTTTAAAGGTAAAAAATATTCGATGTAGGTATGTAGTTTTAACACTGATCTGGCGCCAAGTTTAAAAATAAAAAACGTGTATAAAAAATCAGCAGAAAATGAGCGAAAAAATAGCATTATGTAGCTCTAGAAAGTGTAAGTCTCCTGAGCAAAGCTGATGATCAAACTTATATAAGAAACTAACCTAACCCAAAGTACGGGGAATATCAACAGATAATTGACATCATATATTTGATAAGATGATACCGCAATGCTTCGGACAATGGAAGCAAGGAACCTGTTAAGGTTATTGGCGCTAACTTCAGGAATCTAGGTAGGTTGAAATTTAGCTGGTCAAGTCTCCTTTAAGACAAACGTTTATCCTCTGAATACCAATTTTTTTTACTCGTTTTCAAACAATTCTTCGACCTTATTTTGTAGTAAGATCGGTCAGATTTACCAATGTCTTTTTCAAGTATTTCTCGTAATTTATTAACTCCATCCAATTTACTATTTCTGAACAATTCAGTTTAATTCTAACTAATGTCGGTATAGGGTTGACTGATGAAGATCACTAGAGCACCTGTTAAACCTTTTTTTGAAAAGAAATAAAATATTTATCATTCAACTTTTTATGGAAAGTTGCAATTTTTTCATCAAGAATTTGTAAATTTTAAATATCGGACCAATCTTCTGTGACAGCAATGTGCCGAAATAAATAACGCTAGAGTTATTAAGAAGGCGATAAGAGTCATAAGTGATTGAGAAAGAATACTTAAAACCGGAAGAGACGGACAAAAGAAGGGAGAGGTGACAACTACCACCCAATGAGGACAAAGCTGAGGGGGGACTAAAAATTACTACTATTGGTAAGAATAACATCAAGGGATGTATTTCCCCTAGTTCTTGGAATTTTAACCATTTGCTTAACCTTAAGAGGGAATCAAATTTGCATCACCATCTAAAAAACGTCCAGCATTGGGATATTTAGAAATAACAAAGTCAAAATTAAAGTCTGCAATTGCTGAATGTAACTACGATTTTCATAAACATTTTTGTTTGGTGCTTATTAAAAGACAGCTCTTGCAATAATATTAAAAGGATGAAGGAGTACCTTTGGCCTGACGCCTAGCCAAAGGAATGTGTCATACTCAGATATACCAGGGACTTGAATTATCTTAGGCTAAAGATTTTAGCAAAAAAAAAAGCCACCACCTTTTTTGGTATGGAGCTTAAAATACTATAAATAACTTGACAAAGTGGGGGGATCCTGGATTACGGGACTGTACATTTATAACAGCTATAACATCTATTTGGCTATTGAGCGGCTGATGATCCTAAACGAAGTAGTCTAGTGGAAATTTCTAAGTGACCATCAAATAATTTCTTGGACCATATTGCCTTTTCATTTACATGTAAAGAAATTCAAAAATAATAATAAAACTCCGAATATTTTGGCTTCGCACCCGAAAGCATTTATTGACTCCCCCCCCCCCTCTCCCACCAAAAAAAGCTTAAACTGAAGATAAAAAGGAAAAAATTGTATAAAAACAACAAAAGGAAAACTTGCATTTTTGTTATAAAGCTTTGCAATGTTTGTCTTTATGTGTTTTATTTAGGCTTTTTTGTCCGCTTTTTTCCGTTGATAAAGGCTTTTGGATGTGACGCCAAAATATTTGGATATTTATTATTATTTTTTTTATCAAAAAGTTTATTTTTTATTTTCCTCTGTCTTATTAGAAAAATAACCAGTTTTTAGTATGTATTTATTGCAATTCCAAGCAATCCCTGAATATTAAGTTCAACCATGCATTGGAAGCAGTTTTCACTATTTATAGGTTCCAACTAATAAAGACCCAAAATGTCTTCAATGAGAATAATCCAAAGACAATTTTGAAGCTTTAAGGATTATGTTCACTATGTAATTTTTAGGATATTATTTTTCTGCTTTCCTACGATTTTTGTATATCAAAGAAAAAAGACAATTTTGATATCTTTCCATAAATGATATTCAATTCTATCCATCTGCCGAATTATATTTTTGAAATTTGGTGTAGAAGGGTTTTTAGATTAAAAATGCGCTGGAAATTGATTAAAAATCGTTGAAAAAAGGGCGGTTTCCCTATTTTTTAAGCAAGTTTAGAATGTTCCTAAAGAAAAATTCTAAGTAATATCATAATTCTGGCTCGGTGAATGGATAGATCTGCAACTAATGAATCCAATGATATAAGCATTTTGTTCTTTTTGTGCAAGTTACAACTGCAAGATCGTCGTAAAACTGCGTTTTTCAGAGTGGACATAAACCTTAAGAGATTTAAGAATAGTCTACTGAGAAAATGAATTTTTTGCAATATAAATACTAAAATTAGTTTATTGAGTTTTCTTTCTTTTTCCTTTTCCCCTTATTTTTGCTTGGTGAAGATTTTCAAAATGATTTATAAATAGTGTTGTTGACCGTAATTCTGGCATTATGCTTCTAAGGCACCTTTCTAAAATTAATTTTAAAAATCTGAGTTTTCTTATTACCTGCTTTTTTTGCGCAATAATTTCCGGAAATTGTTTTTTTTTTCATATTTTTCGAACATCAAAGCTAAGTTTCAATGCTTTGTCCAGTTTTCCTGTTTCAAATATTCATACTGAATTCAATGAAGCAATAATTTTTTTTAAGAGTCTGTAGTATTTGCCCCGTTAATTTTGAGTTTTTTGTCTGAAACACAAAGAAAACTGTTAAAAAATTATTCTACAAAACTCTGAGCGTTCATTCATAATTTTATTTTTTCTAAAGCCAAAATATTGATATTTTCCTAAATAGGTCACTAAAAAAAGAAGACATTGAAGGTGTTCTAACTGCACTTTTAAATTCATTCAAAAAAGTTCTTTATAATTAGACTAAAATCCCATTTCATCAACCTACACGCTCTCAAGTTACAAAAAACTCAACACTCACGGTCACCCCCCCCCCCCCCCCATCCTGGTAACTCTCGATAACTGGATTGCTCTTGAAAAAAAGATGTTCCTTCATAAAAAAATCTTATTAGAATCAGAGTAGGGTCCTAATATACTGATCATTTTGTATGTGATGCGTTTCATTTTAGTTAGTTTTTAAGGCTAGTTTGTTGTTCATTTTTCTATGTACTTTATTTAAGAAGTAAATTTGATTCTATTAGGATTAGGATCCTTTATCTTAGAATAGCTTTCGTTGTCTTTGATAAAAATCATAAACTGAATGGAGCTATCTTTTACAATCCTAGTCCTAGGGCATTTTATTAAAGAAACTAGAAACAAACGTTACGAGTGAATTGTTAAGCCGGTTAGTTCTGAAAGGTATTGGTTTTAGTTGTCTTTCACTAACTTGGTTCAATAATTTTGCGCTGAAGCTTCTAGAACTGAATATAGAATGTGATATACTTTATGAAATAAATATTATTTTACCTTAGTTCATAAATCTATCCACACAATTCCCTTCCCGATAACTCGTTATAACCCGCTAATTATTGATTCAAGAAGGTAAAAAAATGCCTTCTCATTGCAGTGATCAACCTTTTTTGTGGGGATAGTTCTTACTTGAAGATTCAAAACTTCTTTTTTATGCAGTAAGCAGAAAGCATATTTCACTTTAATATATGGTTTATCACAATTGGTAAGACTAAAAATTTGAGATCAAAAAATGCATGGAAATTTCTAAGATATCAGTTTTCAGGTTATAACTGGTCTACTTCGTCGTATAGACGGGGATGAAGTGGCTAAAAAGCTACCCATTGCTGTTCTTCCCCTTGGTAAACATAACGATGTGGCAACAGCGCTATTCTATCCTTTTAGGCACAATGAGGTGAAGATGATGGCAGAAGCTGCCCTAACCGTTGTCCGTGGAACAACAAGAATGGTAGATGTCATGAAAGTTGATGTACTAGAGGTAAAATTGATGTCTTAAAAGTAGAACTATTAGACACAAGGTAGGGGATTTAAACTAACTACTACTTCTTCTTCACTGCGATCACTGCGAAGTAAACTAACTACTTCTTCTTCATTTAAATGATTGGGTCCGGCAGAGCGGGATATTCACTTAACGACTAAATTATAATGGGCTCGGAACATTTTAGAAAACTGGGTCTTTTGAACGGGGTCTTTAGTCTTTGTTATGAAATTTTTTTCATCAAGTTCGAGTAATGACTTTTTTAAGCTTGCCTTTGTTGGTTTGTGTGGAAGAAATGTATATGGAATCTAGGCACCCTTTTTACTATGGGCTTTCTGATTCCTTAAATAGGGGGGGTCACAAACGAAACTTGGAATCCCCTATTTGTATGTTTCACCCTCCCGCCCCTGTCATTAATGCAACTTTCGATCCTCTGGAGAAGGGAGCATGCATCCCTTTGCCCCGGGTCTGGCTGTGAAGAACATAATAGTCAATCATATAACGAATACTGCATGGAGCTACAGCTCACGCTGTTTGTTGTCTTATACTTTGATTATTTTTTATAATATAAAATTATTTTTAGCTTTAATTATATTACATTTTATGTTTAGTTATAAAGAGTATTGTAATTATATATGTGTCATATTTTTAACTACATTTAATTTTTTTTCTATTTCTCCATGAGTGTCCATTCTAAACATGTTGATATTCAGAGGTATTCCTGCTCGGCCATTCTAATTTTTTTTTTTTTAAATGTTTTATGTCATTCAATTTGCAATATTTTGGCTCCAGATTTATGGGTGGAGATTTTTTTGGCTAGTTGATTCTGCAGCAAATTTCGTTTTACGTTGGAAATATTGTAATAACAAAGGAGTAGTACCAATAGATTTCCCGTTCAACACTATATCTGGATATAATCTTCCTTACCGTGGTGACTGTGCCCACCTTCTGCTCCATCTAAAGGTTTTTTCTTATCCCTCACTTACCTGCCTTGTTTGAAGCTTTAGAGTAAGTGTCTCTAAAAAACTATTGAATGTCAAATGCCAAATATGGATTTTGGAATATTTTAGTGAATAGTAAATCTAGATTTGTGACCCATTCACTAAAACTTTCTTAATAACCTAATTGAAGCAAAAAAGCTGATTTTAAGATTTTGAACTTTTGAAAATGGCAGGCAGCACGTTCCTATAATACTACTACTACTAACAACTCACCGCAGTATCAAGCCGCCTAAGGCCAACACAGCTACGCACGCTCCTCCATCCCAATATATTCAAAGTCTCACTCTTTACACCCTCCTAGGAAGTTCCCATTTCCCTTAAATCTTTCTTTAGGACATCCTCCCATCCATGTGCGGAAGACCTGCTTTCCGTTTAGTCATAAACGGTTGGCCGAAAAGGACAATCTTTATCTAACAAATAAATTTTCTAATGGGGATAAATCCATTTATTTATACAGTAAAAAAATACAGGTGCAAAAGTCAAGATATTTCGATCACATATACCGCGACCGTCATCAGTAGAATTACTAAAATATATAATTGAAACTAGTATATTTGTATACAACAAAATAAATGACTTCGGGTCATTCACAAAATAATGAACTTGCGGGTTATTCACTAGATTATTTTCAGAAAATTTCAAACATTTCATTTGTAATTAGAAGACACGGAAGGCTTTGCCACCTTCATTGGAAATTTGTTTTAATTTTTGGCAAGATTAAAGAAGGAAATTTACATCAAGACTTTGAATGAACTTTGTCATTGAACTCTCTCTGAAACCTTTATCCTGCTGCTACTACTACTAACATCTCACTGCAGTAACAGGCCACCTGAGATCAACACAGCTTCATAGGCTCCTCCTCCATCCAAGTCTATTCAAAGCTTCTTTCTTTACACCCTCTCAAGAAGTACCAATTTTATTTAAACCCTTTTGTACCACCTCTTCCTACCACATTCGGGGACAACCGGCTTCTTGTTTGGCACTGAATGGATTGCCGAAAAGGACCACCTTTGGCAATCTGTCATCTTTAATCCGCAAAACATATCTTCGCCTGAAAGTGGTTTTGCCGAAAATGACAATTTTTTTCGAAACTGACTTACAAACGCTATCTCGTGTAAAAAAAAATTTTTTCGAATGGTCTAATTGACATTGCTGTAAGACATCTCTAATTGCCTGTATTTTACAGTTCTGTTTTTCCGAATTGTATATTCTTTAAAGCAGTTCTACCGAATCACATACAGCATTGTCCGTTTTACAGAAATTTTCTGATTTGCTGAGCGAAAGTTGTTTACAAGGTCAGAAAATCAACGCTCTACCTATAGCCGATTCTGAGATACAAATGTGAAAATTTTCGAAATCGTTTTCTCGGGTTTTTGGAAAAACAGATTCGGTAAAATCGCTTTCAGGCAACGATATAATAGCCATCTCAAACTTACTCTGATTATAGCCCTTAAAAGGGAAATGGAACCACGTTTTTCGTACAAATTACTGTTTGAAATACAGTGAGTCAAACGGGTACCCAAAGCAATCCGTTGGCAGTTCCTCTGGAAAACATCAAGCAAATCCTTTTCTGTCTTCCGAAGCATTTCAGAACCGTAGTTGACCAGTATCATCACTGTAGCTTTCAATATCCTAGTCTTGGTTCGTAGGCTTATTCTTCCAAACATTTTTTCAGATGTCAAAAATACCCTGTGGCTAGGCTACTACTACCAATGTAAGTGAATCTATTCACTTGATAAATCTTCTATTTACCTAACATCATTTCTTAATAGTGATCTACATCAGTTTCTGCAGGTTCTTGCAGAATCTTCAGTATGCTTGCATTTTTCAGAAGTTTCTAAAAACGAAGCGTAAGAATTGATAGGATTTGTGTTAAGAAAGAGAATAAAAGAGGAAGAGGAGGGTAATATGAGTTTATATTCTAGAGTTGAAGTTGACAGCACTAGACCCTTAAGGTCCAAACCGGTGGTGCTGATCTCCGTTACGTAGCCCTTCAGCTAGGAAGTACAATGTGGGCCAGCCGTCCTGTGCTTTCGCACACCCTTCCTGCTAACCTTCCCCAGATTTATCCAGGTACCCATTTGAAGCTGGGTCGACTCTGGCTGAGTTTACAGAGTCACACCACTGACCCCCGTCCCAGACTTAATAACAGGCTACGCCAGGGATCGAACCCGTGTCCCTTGGACAAAGAATTCTCAAACCAGCGTGCAAACCACTTAATCAGGACGGCTTGTACTAGAGTTGAATTAGAAATTTAACTTTCATAAGATTTCAATAATACTTGTCTTTTAAATACTTGTCTTATTCTAGGAGCCTAATGAAAATGGAGATATCACTCTCAATAAGCCAGTATATGCCATTGGATCGCTTCAATGGGGAGCATTCAAAGATGCAGATTCGAGGACAGAAAAATACTGGTATTTAGGCCCTTTAAAACAATATGCTACTTACTTCTGGGGATCTTTCAAAAACCTGACGTGGGATTGTGACGCTCTTCTCAAGTACACTCTTCCTTGCTCTGGGTGTTCGAGATGTAGAGCGAAGAAACTGGTTATAGAAGAAAAGAAGGTGGTGCCACCACCTCAGAGGTGGTGGCAGGCATTTGTTCCTAGAGCACCATTAACTCCACCAAGTGAGTTCTACATGATTCATCAAGTTAATTTGGTTTTTACTTTTATTTGGATTGTACTAACAAAAGCAAAAAATTGTAGAAGAAACTGGAAAAGAAAAAGAAAATTGTTTTTATTCATGTCTGTCTTGGATGATTAATCAGGTTTATTTGACTGTTGCCGTTTATCTAAAAGAAAAAATTGTTGCTAAATATACTACTAAAACAGGAAAAAATCTACAGAACCAAGAAAAGTAAAAAAAATTGCTCCTAGAGTGGCACAAATGACACAGCAAAATGAGTTTCAACATGATGCTTCCTATTATTGGAGAATATCATTAACAGTTTATTGAATCTTCACATTTTATCGTAACCACAAATTCACCTACAACTTGCGATATACCTGAGTCCACCTAAAAAGGGGGAGGGGATATGGATGGGCCGGGTATTGGCAGTAGATAGATTTTCTGGGGGCACTCATGTTCTTAACAGAACTTATGTAAGGTGTTTGAATTTATGGATGATTAAGTAGCGGTATAAACCAAAAGGCAGTATGTGCTGCCAGGTTGCCTTTTATCGTGGTAATTAAGTTGAGTTCTTCGCAATAATTAACATGTTTTAAGTTTTCTAAGTTGAATTTTCTTTGTTTTAAAACTTTTTTTTTATTTTTCTGCACCTCTTTCTCTGCTTCTGCCATTACTTATATTACTTCACGCTATGCTGCACAAAAAGAATGGTCTGAATCCACCTGGGTATCTGTGTTTTCTGAAAAATATCAAATTGGCACGAGTCGATAATTCGACGACACGAGTCGGCAAAATTTGTATTTTTTCTAGAAATTTTTCGAAAGTGTAAAGACACGAGTCGGCAAGATTTTTATTTTTCCTTGAAATTTTTCGAAAGTGTAAAGACTTTTTTGAATACCTGTATAAAAAAGAAATGCTGTTGAAGATTTTTGACAAACTTTGATATTTTAACTTTTTGTAATTTGTCTGGAAATTTGCGTTGTCTGTTTAGTTCTACATTCAAAACATTTAGGTTTGTCGTTTGTCAGATTTCACTCTGCATACGAACAGAAAACTGAGAATCCATCAGATTTCACTTTGCATACGAACAGAAAACTGAAAATCGGTCAGATTTCACTTTGCATACGAACAGAAAACTGAGAATCGGTCAGATTTCTGTTTGCATACGAACAGAAAACTGAGAATCGAAAGGGATCTATTTTTAAAAGAAATAAAAAGAATACAGCCGAAAAATTCAGAAATCTTCTTATCAAAAATTGGCTGATCCTTTTTTTTTTTTTTTTTTTTTTTTTTTTTTTTTTTTTTTTTTTATCCTCAGTATCCTCAGAATTTTTTTTTACAATAACGATTCTCTTTAGCAAAGTTCTAAATTCGGACAATGCCTCCAGTAATATTTTTCAAAAATCGGGAAAAGCTTTCTTAAAATCCTTAGGGTTTCGGTAGAATCAAAGAAAATATCAGTAGAAAAAAATTAGTATAGGGTTTTTTTTTCTGCACATTGTCTCGGATGTATTTTGAAAACTAAATAAATTGCTCTCCCCGGTGGCTCCAATAAGGGGAATCAGGCATCGTGCGATTTTTTTTGGCATACTCATAACCCTGTTGAAAATTGGTACATCAGATTTTTCAACAAAACGCTACAAAAGCTATTAACCATGAATTTTCAGCGAAACTCGGATAGGTGTAGATTTTCCGCTTCATTTAGTTGTAGCCATGAAGAAGCAGAATAAATTGGTTAAAAAATTTTATATTTGTATTGCTTGTGCCCCCCTCGCGTACCCCTGATCGAATAATACTGTCTCAACAAGCAACATTGCTGCATTAGAAGCGGTAAAACTAAAGAATTAATCAAGTGTTCTCTTAGCAGAAATAGAGCAGGCCGTGTACTTGATAGAAAAATCTTAAATTCGAAAATTAAGGTTTATTCGTTGACAAAAAATATAGCGATACTCAATAAATTATTCGGTTAAATATATTGAAGTCTAAAAGCAAAAAAAGTAAAACAAAGTTGTATGGAATGAAGAAAATAACAATCTGAATCGTATATACCACAGTGGCAGCTTGCACAGACAGTGCTACACCAGACACCAGCTTGTTTATTTCTTTGTTCATGACAATCGCCTTAAGCTCGATTTGGGTCTTTTAGAGACCCAAAACTAGACGAAGTGGAGAAAATCGCAACACAATTTCTTTTGTCTATTTTAATATTTTCATATTTGTGAAAAAGATTTTTTTCACAAATATGAAAATTTGGTTGGCCGAAATTTGGCCCTAGATGGTTGGCCGAAAAGAACAATATTCGGCAATCTGTCATCCTTCATCTGCAAAACGTGCCCTAGCCACCTCAACATTTCTTTCATTATAGCCCTAGAGAGCGATATTGAACCACATTTTTCGTATAGCCTATTGTTTGAAATACGGTCAGTCAGCCGGGTACTCAGAACAATCCTTAAGCAATTTCTCTGGAAAACATCTAGCAAATCTTCATCCGCTTTTCTGAGCGTCCATGCTTCAGAGCCATATTTGACCACTGTCATCACTGTAGCTCCTAATATTCTAATCTTGGTTTGCAGACTTATCTTCCTATTCTTCCAGTCTTTTTTTTAACAGGGAAAAAACACCCTGAGCCTTGGCTATTCTATATTTAACATCTTCACTGCTCCCACCATCTTTACTAATAATACTACCAAGGTAAGTGAAGCTGCCCACCTGATCAATCTTTTCATTACCCAACATTACCCATTTCATCTTCACTTATTCCTAGCCTTAGTGACTTAGTCTTCCTAACATTAATTTTCAAACCAATTCTTCATGGACTCGAAGGTATCAAAGTTAATGCATCAGAACTGCTCTATGCAACGCTTGTTAAAATTGTTATTTTTTCTTTTTTTTTAGCTAATTTGAATTGGTTGAATCTACTTAAATATGTCAGAGCATAATATTTATTATATTATTAAATTTATAATTTATTTTAATAATATATAAAAATATATTATTTGCCCTGATTATTTTATAAGACCTATTTTTAAGACCTTCGGATATGTCTGCACATACAGAAGGGTGTTATCCCTGGTATTAGTTGACTAAATAATAAGAAGGGTAATTTAACCTGGCATGGCAAAGGAACAAATTTTTCCTTGCGCTGTCAAACCCCCTCCCTGGCTGTAGTTGTGCCTAGATACATTCTATGTACCTTTTTGGATCAAATTTCAGGAATCGAAGGCGTCAAAGTGCATTAATAGGTCGGACCTGCTCTTTGCAGAACTTGCTAAAGCTGCGGTTTTTTCTTCTTGATCATTTTTGTTAATTAAAGCTACTTCAAATATCCCATGTATTTTATTTTCTTCTGATAAATTATATCTTAGCAAGGGTAGTACTAGACTAAATAAAAAAAATGGATAATGCTGGTTTCTCGAAGTTTAACCTGGTTTGACGAAAAAAGTGGTTTAACACTGTCAATTGCCACCTCCCCTGTGTGTGCCTAAATGAAGTTTATGTGCCTTTTTGGATAGATTTCTATGGAATGAAAAGTATCAAAGTTTGTTAGTATGTAAGAACTGCTCTATGCAGCACTTGTTAAAGCTGCTGTTTTTTTCTTTTAGTTCCTTTTTGTTGATTAAATCCAATTCAAATATTCCAGAGAATTTATCATTTGCTCTTATAAATTATGTCTGTTGAGAGTGGAGGATTCTATCCATGACAGTACTAGACAAAATAGCAAGATCAGCATTGTGTCCAAATTTAGATCCGACATGGTAAAAAAGAAAAAATGCGTGACTGTCAATATACCAACACCCTCCCTTGTTTGCAGTTATTCCTATATGTATTCTATTTGCCTTTTTGACAAATCTCTTTCTAGAAACTGGTGTGCTAGAAGAAGACGTAGATTACAGCAAAATTCAAAACCCACAGTGTGGTGAGTGGCACCATTTACCACTCAAAACTGTTGAGTTCAGTGCCACTTCACCGCTGGTGAGGACAAATTTAGTTAAAGAAGATTACACAGTTCCGGCTTTACGTCTGTACACAGGTCAGTTATAAGATTAGTTCTGATTAGACGTTTCTTTTTTTTTAACCAAAAACAAACCACGCAAACAAAAAACAAACAATTCCGGCTTTTATGTCTGATTGAAAATGAATTTTTGGAAATTCTTTCTAAAAAAATTCTCGAAGAAAAGAATACCTTTCTAGAACAGAATACCAGTAGTATATTTTTACCAGAACAGAGACAGATAATTTAGATTTATTTTTAACACAATTTTAGGGGCAGGGAAACAGATTTTTCAACTCTGATCCGGAATAAAAGCCAACAGAATATTTGCCCATATCGGTACTTTTTTTAGAAACTTGGCTTTACATTTCTTTTTCTCTTCTCAATTTTTTCTCTTTTCTTTAACAAGATTATTTCCCAGAAGAAAAAAAGAATCTGAATTATTCAAGTTTAACCTTTTTTTTTGTTTTCATTACTCTTACCTACTTTTCCTTTAACTTTTGTGCTTTTCATCCTATCTATTATTATTCTTTTTCTTTAACTATAACTATAATCTGTCTTTAGAAATGCTTCCACTTCTTCTCAACAAACCATAGCGACAATTACAGAATCCTGTGAATTCACGTAGAACCTCATCTGAAGTAATTGGAGCTTGTGAATAAAGAACACAAATCTTGAGAATATGGCTGTAGAACTCCAAAGGCCTGTATCAAGGCCGTACCCAGGGGAGATTGACTCCCCCTCCTCCCCTGAAATGTTTTTCCGACTCGTAAAACGTAACAAAAATTTAAATAAACCAATTTTTGATGTGTTTTTTAAAGTTTTTTCATCTTAAAAAAATCCTTTTGTAACCACGCCCTAGCCCCTTAAAAAAAGTCCTGGATATGGCCCTGGCTTGTACTATAATTATTTATATATAATCACAGGGGACCCCCACACCCCATTAATATAACCCTAATGACCACCAAAGAAACTTGTGAAATTTATTATAGTTTATTAGAATTATCTCGACAGAATATAACTATCGAACAGCGTGTTTGCTTACTCGAGATCTCGAATGTTTCACGTCAAAGCTCAGTCTGGCTCCTCTTGTGAGTTTCTGTGGTCGCAATCCTTTTTTAACAGGGCTAGGGGGTGAAAAATTATTGTATAAAACCCTTATCTTTAATACCAAATTAAACGGTTTTCGCTAAAATTCCTAGCTGCATTTCCAAATTTCCCCCCTTCTAATTTTTGCTACATTGATTTTGAAACTTCGCACATGTCTGTTGCAAGTGTCGAAAGTGAGTATGGTGTATTAGAACTACCTCTATACAACATAACAGTCGGACACGTGTCCGTTTACGCAAGGTCTCAGTTTTTTTCCATTTTTCCTATAATGTCAACAACATATGCTTTTAATTTGCCTTTTTTGGGGAAATTAAATAAAATATTTTTTAAATATTTTTTTTTTAATTAAAAAATATTTTTTATTAATTAATTAAAATTAAATATTTTTAATTTTTCTTCTTCTTTGCTATAAGCAGAATTAAGTTCGAGCGGAAAAATTGAAAAGTCAAATCATGTCTTCAGAAATGAAAAACTATAAAAAAGACAGCAACATATAAGTATCGGGCAAAACTTATAATTAAACCAAGAAATAAAATAAACAAAGAAAATGGATAATATTTTGACCTTATATCGATCTGGAAACGTTTATCTGGAAACAGAAAAAAACTACCACAAACAGCTAAAAATACAAGAAAATGCTATTAAAAGAAGGAAAACTGTCGGGTCTTTTTTTTTTATTTTATTCATTGTCTTAATTAAAAGTCTAATTCTTAATTATATGTTTTTCTCCGTTTCCATTTTAATTATAAATGGAAAGGAAATAATTTCTGAGGAAATAATATATTTCTTTACTAAAAACGGTAGAAATGTAAACACTACTAAGTGTTTCAACCTAATTAGATATACAAGTGTTTACATTTCGATGGCACCGAAATGTAAATACTACTAAGAGTCTCAACCTAATTAGATATACAAGTGTTTACATTTCGGTGGCACCGAAATCTAAACCCTACTAAGAGTCTCAACCTAATTAGATATACAAATTTTAACATTTCGGTGGCACCGAAATCTAGACACTACTAAGAGTCTCAACCTAATTAGATATACAAGAGTCTCAACCTAATTAGATATACAAGTGTTTACATTTCGGTGGCACCGAAATGTAAACACTACTAAGAGTCTCAACCTAATTAGATATACAAATGTTAACATTGCAGTGGCATCGAAATCTAAACCCTACTAAGAGTCTCAACCTAATTAGATATACAAGTGTTAACGTTTCGGTGGCACCGAAATGTAAGCACTACTAAGAGTCTCAACCTAATTAGAAATACAAGTGTTTACATTTCGGTGGCACCGAAATGTAAACACTACTAAGAGTCTCAACCTAATTAGATATACAAATGTTGACATTTAGGTGGCACCGAAATCTAAACACTACTAAGATTCTCAACCTAATTAGATATACAAGTGTTTACTTTTCAGTGGCCCCGAAATGTAAACACTACTAAGAGTCTCAACCTAATTAGATATGCAAGTGTTTGCATTTCGGTGGCACCGAAATGTAAACACTACTAAGAGTCTCAACCTAATTAGATATACAAATGTGAACATTTCGGTGGCACCGAAATCTAAACACTACTAAGAGTCTCAACCTAATTAGATATACAAGTGTTAACATTTCGGTGGTGCCGAAATGTAAGCACTACTAAGAGTCTCAGCCATATTTTCTGCACCGAAACGGGATTTTGGTGATGTTAATAGTAAGCCTGTCTAAAAGTTTGTAATGAGTGTTGTCGCTAAGGTGTCAATTGCCACATGTTGAACATATCGGCCTCACTGTTCAAGACATGGTTAAAATCCTTGGTATGATGGTTGACGGCAACATGAATGGCATTCCCAGGCCAAGATCATTGTTCAGAAATGTACATTGTTGCGGCCTTTTGCTGCTTTGCGTCAATTCTTTATTCCTCCCAAGCAACTAAGGTCTAATTTTTGCACTTACGCTAGGCCAAGTTTGGAATACGCTTACCTGGTGTGGCACCCTCGCCTTGCCTTAACGTCAAGGTGACTTAACTTTTAAGGAAACAATAGGTTTAAAAAAAAAATTCTATGTATACATCAGCCCTGCCTACTTGTGGGTTGGGTGAAACTCCTTTCTTGAATAGCAATAGTTCCGGTCATTACAAAAATTTGCGTTTATGTTTTAGTAATATATAGTTTCTCCTCTTCGACCAGTATCTTAGGGTGGCAATAACAGAATAAATACAAATACAAATAAATACGGGTGTGAAAATCAAAAAAATAATGTATGATAATATTTGAAATAATTAAAAATCTTAAGATTTATTGGGGACTTAAAGCAACACTCCCTCCACCATCCATAAATGCTTGTTCTAACTTACTTACTTTTAATCGGTTCAGGAAAAAGGCGGGACAACCGCTCTTCCAGGAGATAGGTCACGAATTGCGGTTGAGTTTCAGTGGATACGATTATGGGTCATAGGATTTGCAATTTTGAACCAATGTGGCGAAAAGGGTGTGCGATGGTGACGAAAGCTACCAATGGTTGGCTTTGATTGCTTTCAGCTGACCAGCTGACCAGGAGGTCAGGTTGTAATTTCACCGGACCTCCTCTGCGTTTTCTCTTACCAGGGAATGGTTTGCAATGAGTACATTTAAGAAAAAAGGCTGGTCAGATATACGATAGTCCTGGCCGAACCAGGAAAAGTGACAGCTGTGGGTTATAGTTTCATTGTCTTACTTGTTATTGCATATTAGTCTTATGACTGCATCTTTTGATGATGTCTATGGTTGATCCATGATGCTTATCGATGACTCCAGCACAAAGAAGTCAATATAATGTTTGGATTTTAGAGTGGTCTTTAGCAGTTCAACGATAGGGATAAGTAAATACTTTCTATGACCGCAGTGAGTATACATGATTTGTAAGAGTAAGAGAGGAGAAAGTATAATCAATGAAAAATAAAACCAAAAAAGGGTGAGAAAACAAGGATTTTGTCAGTCAGTAGCAAAACATGAAGATAAACAACCGTCAAATATTTCGACAAGGACCTCCGCCAAGTCGTCCTCAGTGCTAAACAACAAAAAAGAAAAAAAAAACAACAACAAAAAGCTAACCTTTTGGAGTTTACTGCATAAGATGCACAAGGTCAGTGTCTATTTGTATCTTGTGGAGTAAACTCCAAAAGGTTAGTTTTTTTTTTTTTTTTTTTTTTTTAGCACTGAGGACTATTTGTCGGAGGTCCTTGTCGAAATATTTGCTTGTTTTTGTCTTCATGTTTTGCCACTGGCTGACAAAATCCTCGTTTTCTCACCCTTTTTTGGTTTTGTTTTTCATTTATTATTTCCTTTCCTCGCTTAGCTTCATAGGGATAAGTACGATTCGTCATCAATATTACCTTTCATTTTCTTTATGCTTATCTTTAGTTCTCTCATAGTGCTGTCAGGGCATCTGTCTGTCTTGGTTCTGTCATAGTGTCATAGTGCTGTCATAGTGTCTGTGTGTGTTTCTGTCAGGGCAACTGTCATAGTGCTCTTTAAAGTATGTCCTGCGTTTCTTGGGCAGAACTACCAAACAGCAAGACGCCGCGTCGTGTGTATGATTCAAACCTTGATAAGCGCGAGGGTATCTTGATAAGCGGGTGTGCAAAAACATTTTAGGCGCCGGGTATGTTTCTTATGATGATGATGATAGTGGGAGGATATTATGCCAACCGACCCTTAAAAAAAGAAGACATGACCTGACGTTGAAATTTGGCTTCAAATGTGTGTCACCTGAAACTCACCGATATATTTTCCTTAATTATCCCCACGCTAAATAAGACTATTGAAATTATTTTTTGTAAGTTTTTGCATTCACTAGGCAGCTGCACCTACTGAATTCTTTTTAATAGAGTATATTGAAACCTATCAAATTAGTTATTTGCTTATTTGTTCTTTTCCAGATAGAAAATTCTTTGGGTATTTAAAGATCGGGATAAATTAAAAATCTTCCATTTAGAACTTTTCTCAAAAGGCGCTATGGAGCAGCAACATTTTCAACTCAAATATTTTTTCCTTATTTTAGCTATAATTTTTGGTGGAATATAAATAACAGAGGCGTATAAAGGTTAAAGAGGCTAGAGCTTGAAATCACCTTCCCGAGCTTGATTCTGTAGACCCATTCTCCAAAGTCTCACTCTCCAAATTAAAAAACTTTTAATTTTTTAAATTGATTTTTTTCAGGGGGGGTCGAACCCCATAACGCCTCCCCTGGATACGGTCTTAAGTATGAACTTTAAAGAAGCATTTACCGCTGTATTGCTATTGTTGGGACAACAACTAGTTCCTCAGTAAGCTCCTCTCCTCTTAAACCTGATTTTAAATTAAAGTTTTGGACCTCGGGAAGGTGATTTCAAGCTCTAGCGTCTTTAACCTTTATACGCCTCTGTTATTTATATTCTACCAAAAATTATAGCTAAAATAAGGAAAAAATATTTGAGTTGAAAATGTTGCTGCTCCATAGCGCCTTTTGAGAAAAGTTCTAAATGGAAGATTTTTAATTTATCCCGATATTTAAATACCCAAAAAATACCCGGGAAGGTGATTTCAAGTACCAAGGAAAATAAAAATGAAATTTGTTTTTTTAATTGGTTACACGAAAACTTGCATAACTATATATATTTAAGAAATAATGAAAACCGAGACTTAATTTCCTATTGAAAGAAATTTCCCCACGCTAAATAAGACTATTGAAATTATTTTTTGTAAGTTTTTGCATTCACTAGGCAGCTGCACCTACTGAATTCTTTTTAATAGAGCTTATTGAAACCTATCAAATTAGTTATTTGCTTATTTGTTCTTTTCCAGATAGAAAATTCTTTGGGTATTTAAAGATCTGGATAAATTAAAAATCTTCCATTTAGAACTTTTCTCAAAAGGCGCTATGGAGCAGCAACATTTTCAACTCAAATATTTTTTCCTTATTTTAGCTATAATTTTTGGTGGAATATAAATAACAGAGGCGTATAAAGGTTAAAGTTGGATCACTAGATTTTGATCGTTTCTTTCAATTTTCAAATTACTCACATAAAATGAATTTTTCTGTCCAAACGGCGTTTCATAGAGCAAATAACTACGCCTATTCAATAAGTAATTGCAACTAATTACAATAAGCTATAGATAGATAGTGTATTTCCAAAGCCCAAGAGCCATATACACACAAAATTTTATGAAAAATAAAGAAATCGCAACAGAAGAAATTACGAAGCACACAGAAACATGATACATGCAAAAAATACCTAATGCGAGAAAATAAATGTAATTCCATATAATAAATAATAATTAATTGTAAAAACTTTTCCTTCTATCAAATCCCTTCTCTATGTACGCACCAATACGAAATATGTGGTTGGGTTACTACTTTGTAAAATACCAGGAAGCAGCAAAGCAATCCCATGTAAGTATTTTTCCCTTAAATCAGAGAGCACCGAGACTTTCGGAGAAAATGGTCCAAATCTTCGTCCTCATCTCTACAAAGAAGACACACATACCGACCATCAGGATGTACTATCCCCCTGTCGAACACCATTTGCCTGCTCTGGATTGAAAGGCAATTCACCCTAAGCTGAATCCATCGACATAAAATCGTAGCCGGTAAATTAAATTTAAAATAAACTTTCTCTCCAAAACAAGGTTTAGCCTGATTATAATGATTCAATGTCGTAGAATTTAAAACCAGCCCTTGCCAATACTGAATTTCTTGATCCTCTAAGATTAATCGTGCCTGGTTTACTAAATTTGTTGGTAGATCACGGGAACCAAGAACATCAGTCCATAAGTAACGCATTCCCACTCTTTCTAGTAATGACCTAATTTGGGATGGCCACGACGTTTTCGAATCATAACTCAACATCTGACAATAAGCTGCTCTTACTAGTCTATCTTCATTACACCTAATGAGCTTTAACCAAAATCTAAGCATCAAAAATTTTGAAACCCAAAACGAACAGAAGTTACAATAAATAACCGAGTCAAACTCAAAACGAGCAGAAATTAACCCGAGCAGGAGTGACAACCCCCATGCCTTCTCAAGACCAGAACATAATTTGCACTTTACTGAAAAAAAAACAACAAAGACAAATGAACGTAAGTTTTTATGCATATACTGATATTTATTCCTTAAAGTTTTAATAATTTTTGATTAATTAAAGGTCAAAAAGTGAAAACATTTAAGATATATTTTGTAAAATGTAAATCCGATGTCAAATGTAATTGTTTTCATTTGTATCTTACTTTTTACGTAATTTTAATTCCTTAGGTCCTTTCTTGTTTGTTGCAAATAAGTGTATTAACTGTTAATTATTAATCCAATGCTGGCCTGTTTTTTTTTAAGCAATCCAATGTTGACCTATTACGGAGGGAAAAACAGCTATTTTATACAAGAAAAGTATAAATTTCTTTGATTTTGTGCTTCAAATTAAGCATTGTGTGCTCGTGTGTCTCTGTCACACGAGAATTCTGAGATCTAATTGATTAAAAACTACTGAAAACTTCTTTTCATAACCACTCAACTTCAGAAGCCCCGCAACCATTTGGTGTCGCACTTGTCTCTGAACAAATGTGCAGCGCACACGAAGCTACCAGATATTATAATGTAGGACCGTCCTAATAACGGCTATACAGTATGGCATAGTTATATGCACATATTTTAGTTGGGGGGGGGGGGTAGCTAAAGCCTTGCAAGCGGGTTTAGGTTCAAATTCCTACACTTTTCATGAGAGGTTTCTTCGAGTGATTATGGGGAGGAAAGATTTACCCCTGACTTCTGTTCATTTGGGGGTATTATATTTATACTAAAATTGCAATATTTATGCTGAGGTGGGAGGGGGGTAAAACTCACCCTCGTATCGCGGAGACATAATTTTTAATCGTATGTATTAGTTTTTAACATTGAAGTGTCGATATAAAAAGTTAAGCTTCAGTTAAGCGGGACTTGATGGGGGATGACAGACTACTTCATGTTTAGAAAAGTAGTTATTCCTAAAATAGCCCTTATTCTCGAAGTGTGTTAAAATAAAAGTTACATTTTTATGTAGAGATTATTGGTATTAAGGGGATTTTAGCCCCTCCCTTATATTTGAGATCACCTCAAATTTAATATTAAAAGCCAAGAGAAATTAAATAATAACAAGTATTATTTTTTAATGAAAGTAAAGAGCAGCATTAGAACTTAAGAATGATCAGAAGATATCCTGTTTATAGGGGTGTTGCAATTCCAGTTTCTGGCCTCTCTTGCACCCGATGCAAAAATTTGATTGGCGCCCCCCTCTCTATCTCCCAAAAATTTTCAGGCGAACTTTTAACACAATTTTCTTTTATTAACAAAAATTTTATTTAGTTTAATCTGGTTTTTCTTACTTTACTACGTGTAGAACTACTGTATTAATTATCTCACCCCTCATTAACGCTAACTCATTTAGTTGTTCCTGGTCCATAATTAAACTGAGAACACTCTAGAACATAATTAATCTAAGTTTACTAAATAACTGTTCATTATTGGCCACCGACACTACAATCGCTAACAATATTTGATCGGCAACTGTTACATTTGCGAAGACCCCTTCATCTTCGTATTGTATAATTAACTTTAACGCATCTGTAGATTTCTTTAAGGAAATGTCTCGGTGTTGAAATATTTTATTCATATCTTGGATTTCATGGAACAAGTGAATGGGATATAAATCCTCGCAATATTTTTTTCACCAAGTTTGAGGCAATTCGCTTTAATATCATCAACATTAGTGCTGTCTTGAAATAACTCTTCTATAATAATCAAAATTTCGGATTCAATTTGCTTATACTTACTACCAACTGCGCCCTCTATTTTGTTTTGATAAAAATAAAATTACAAAAGGATTATAACGGTTAGATTATTTATTTGAAATTTTGCGCCCCTAAATTTCTGCTTCCGGGGCAAATGCCCCCTCTGTTCCCCTAAAACCGCCTCTGTGCAATCCCTTTTTTATGCTTAAGTTTGACTTTTTTTCTGAATACTTTATGAATGAATAGTCTAACATAGAACAATGTGAGAAAAAGTTTAAGTTTTTATTTCAATACTTCAGAATGAAATGACTTATTTAATTTGCATTTGTTCTAAACAATCAGCTTTCAGATCAAATACTTTGAAAATCAATCGGTAAATACAATACATGCAATTGCTAACTGGCTTGAGTTGTTGAACTGGCTTGAGTTGTTGAACTCTAAAATGGTTTCGTGACAGCCCTAGTTAAACTTAGGCATAAGTTTAACTAGAAACGCAGAGAATAACAAACCAATCCATACGCGACAAGACTGGCCAGCCTCTTGT
Source organism: Artemia sp. Qi Xiang Cuo (assembly GCF_049724085.1). Taxonomy (NCBI): domain Eukaryota; kingdom Metazoa; phylum Arthropoda; class Branchiopoda; order Anostraca; family Artemiidae; genus Artemia; species Artemia sp. Qi Xiang Cuo. The sequence continues at coordinate 50,198,923 of NC_142812.1, forward strand.
GACATATATCATAAGAATACGCCACTGGAAATATCTTGGCCACGTACTACGTATGGACAATCTCCGACTACCAAATGTAGCGCTCCATTGGCAGCCATCGGGTCAACGCCGCAGGGGCAGACCCAGAAACACCCTGTGTCGAACGTTCCAGACAGATCTCCGTAGCGTGCACGCATCAATCCAACCTCAGTGGGAGGACATACTGGCAGCAGCAAACCTGCGGGAAGATTGGTGGCCCCTTTTTGATACTAGAGGCACAGGCGGGTCTAAGGTAAGGTAAAGAGCGAAGCATACATATATGATAAAAGTAATCTTATCATAGAAGTAAAGAGATCGCATTCTTTTATTACAGGACCATCCACAATATCTATTCTTGATTTCATATCTGAGGGGTTCCAGAGAGTCTGGAGTGAGCAAAAGTTCGTTTTGAACAATAAAGATATATTCGCACAATATTTTGAATTACATCCAAAAGAAGAGAAAGAAGACGTGGTACGTAAACTTTCTGTCTTACCAATTTTAAGTCGATTTTCGAGCATAACGATTTTAGTTTTACCGAATTTTGATTTTAGAGTGTATCGAAGTTTGTTTTAGATTTTTTTTTTTCATTGTTTTTAGCTGTCGGGATAGACAATGTGCTCCATGGGCATACGTTTGAAAGTTGTAATTTCTAAAATTACATATTACAAATATACGTACTACCCCAGATCCATAGAAGATTAAAGAAATATACCGAATTTGGGGTTTGGGCTAGAACCTAATAGATAAGTAAAGCCTCCTAACTTAAAATTTCTATTCAGTACTCAAATGTACCTGTGACTAAGGAAAGCAAAATAGAAAAAAGAAGATCTGTGGTATGGGATTTTTTCCCAACCGAAGAAAGGGAGCAGGGTTGAATTTAATAAATTTCTTCCCAGTCTATTCGTCGTATAACTTGTGGAATTCAATAGTAATTTGCTTTATATGAGGGCTAGCGCTTGGAAGTAGTATATAAATCTCCGATGACTCAGGGCTACTTTAAAAATTAGCAACCTTTAGTTGGCCAAAACTCGATCCCGTATCACCTCACTGCCAGGTCGTGAAAAACAAGTTTAAATACGGAGAAAAATTGATGCATTAGGCCCAGCGCCCATGGGGCAACTGTTTCAAGACAACGCTTAGAAACTAGCCTCATCTGCAACTGACTTACTACCAGTTTGCAACCAAAATGAAACGTGTCTCCGTCCACGGACGTGAGTGGTTGTGGATCAGTTGTGTTTATCTAATTGAGCAGTGTAGTGTGGTTAACTTTGCTTAGTTCCGACGAGGAAGACTTAATTCATTACTATGAGTACCGCAGGTTTCGTAGGGCTCAGAGGGAGTATTGGGTCCATCCCTACTTGGAAAAGAATGCAAAGACTCGTCTGTTCTTAGCAGCAAAGCTTTCTCTGTCACGCCTTTCCTTGAGTACGCTGGAAGTTTATAGTTGTACAGCTCTTCATGCTTCTCCACTTCTCCTACGAGTCTCACGTTTAACTCCTGGTCTGAGTTGAGAGCCAAAATAATTGGACAATATCAACGCGGTAGCTCCCGGAACCGGAGACTCTTACGGAACCGGTTTTTAGACAGATCGGAAATCAGTCTCATCTGGATTGCATCTTGGGTGGGCCGCTCTACTTCAAGGCGATGGTCACAAAACAGTTGCGTGCGCAATCGGTTAGCAATTCTAGTCTCTAAACAGTTACCCCGTGGGCGCTGGGCCTTAAAGAAGTGATTCCCATACGCAACCAGGTGGTTAGGGAACCGCCAAGATAAACCCTTTTAATAAAAAAGATTCTGGGTGGAATGTGCTTATATGAACACTTTTTTGCTCTGGAATTTCTTCCAAAATTTTCAGTTAGAGGTACTACACCGCGGTTACCGAAGTCCAGGAATTTCCGCAAAATGCTCGTTAATATCCTTTTTTCGGTTGAGGCCAAAGAGAATGGCGAACTGGCAAGAGTTGAACTGTCGCTAGCATTGAAAAAATCACCGTTCAATAAGGACCTATTTTATGGTTGCTTCTTACCTAGGAAATTCTTCAAGATTAAAGCTCAGCTTGAGCTTTATTTACACCGATTTATTTAAGTTTGAGAGCTTGACTCAATAAAACTGAAATTTTTTAATGCTAGATTTGCGAAACATTTACTATTCAGCTTATCCAACTTCAGCTTACTGATCGCTGGCCTAACAAATTTTCTTCTTTGATTATCAGTGTTTTATAAATTCAAATTATGTGCTAAAAAATGCTGCGGTCTATTTGAAAATTCCTGCTTATTGTTAACACGGGTACGCTCTTAAAATACTAAAAGAAAGCATGTCTTACTCTTAAACAGGTTTTGCAGCAGTTTTCGAATAGTGGACAATAATCATTTCCTTGTTATGTCTAATCAGGGATTATGGTCAAATTTTAAGTCTGTCAGTATATGCCTGATAGGATTTTTGGTCAAATGTATTATCAAGGGACCATGTTCAAATATTAAATCTGTCTGTAAATGCCTGATTGGATTTTTGGTCAGGGAATTATGCTCAAATGTTAAGCCCATCAGTATATTCCTGATAGGATTTTTGGTCAAGTGCATTTTTAAGGGATTATGGTCAAGTGTTATACCTGTCAGTATATACCTGATTTTTGACCAAGTGACTATGGTCAAATGTTAAGCATGTCAGTATATGCCTGATGGGAGTTTTGGTCAAATGTGTGGTCAAAGAACTGTGGTTAAATATTAAGCCGGTCAGTATAGGCCTGATAGGATTTTTGGTCAAAAATATGGTCAAGGGACTATGGTGATATGTTAAGCCTGTCATTATATGCCTGATAGGATTTTTGGTCAAATATATTGCTAAGGGATCATGGTCAAATGTTAAGCATGTCAATATATTTCTGATAATGGTTAAGCCTATCGCAATAGGAATTGCAACCTGCGAAAGTCACAGGTTATCAACATTAACACCATCTCAGAGATGATCTTTTGCTTCGTTGGTTCGGTCATTGCGCAAATGATGTTGAAATTTTTCTCTTCTGTTCTTACTGTATCATTTTTATTTTGTATATTTTTAATTTAATGTTTTTAATTTCCTCTTGTCTGCAATCGTAACTTTTATGGTCTATGTGATAAAACAAAACGAAAATATAGGGAAACGGGTGTAATATTTCAAATAAGGCAGTGGAAAATAACAAAACGTCTTTTGTTCACTACTAATGATAAAAGTCCGGATTTTCCGGCTTCTGGAAGCCTTTTTCAACGGAAAAAAAGATTCAAGCTCACCTCATTGTCTTTAGTGGTTTGGTGAAAATTTCTTCACCGCTTATTATCTGTCTTGAGGTAAGAGATCTCCAGATTGTCTTCAAACTTCTTGATTGTCTTTAAACTAATCGAGAGACACATCCAAACGCTTGTCTTTCCCTTGTAAGGCACTCATGATAATCACGCAAGCACAAAGTAAGGACATGCCAAGTTTTGTTTTATCGCTCTGCAGAGCTTTCCGAGGGTTATGCAGTATGCTTCTCCATTGATAGTGGTTCCTCCGTTGCATTAAGTCGACCTAAAACACCATGTCTATTCCCAAACACATGATTCTGCGCTGGGAGAGAGGATGTTCAGCCTTCAAATTTTCAGGGGAGTGTTAATTTCTGTTCATTTCATTGTCATTTGTGCTCCATTCACATACTGGTTTTCTTTTTTACATAAGTAGCTTTGTTATGATACATTCAACAGACTATCTGCGACACCAGAGATTGTGACTGGGAAGAAAAATTCTTCTGTCGGTTTTAGACTGCCGCGCATCCTACTTGTCAGATCCGTAATTTTATTAGTACGCCATGTACGCCATAATTTTATCAGAATGTACGCCATAATTTTATCAATATAACTTCGAAATCAAATACAATATCAATAGAATGAATGAGATTGTTCCGTTTCTTTAAACAAATTTTTTCAAGTCGCTAATCCTTTCAGTTTTAATGATCTCTGGGTCTTCCTTTTCAATACTAAAGTAGTTCTTGCTCTCTTTTATTGACATTGTTTCTCTCTTTTTAGGAGCGGTGGTACTCAATCGACAATGACAACTACGAAGTAAAAAATATCAGAGTTACTCTTTTACCAGAAAAAATTAGATTATATTGTTATTCATAATGATTCAGCCTACAAATTATGTAGAATAAGATTTCTTATTGTGACTTTGCAAGATTGTTCTATTATACTGGAAGATAATTAAAACTAATTATATAAAGTTATTCTGTCATTTTATTGGCCAAAGAGCCTTGGAGCTAATAAGAGGGAAAACTAAAAAAAGCGACAGTAAACACCATCTAGGAAAACCCCAAGACTTTCTTTCCTTTTTAAAGGCTGTTATTTAACTTTGACTCTTAGAGTAATCGTGTATCGAGATTTGATACTAGTTCACAAGTTGTACAAGTCGGTCACAGTGGTGATTGGTTGTTTGAGGGAGAGGTTCTTGAAGAGAAGAGAAAGATCTATGGCGTCGGATTTTTTTTTTCCCCAAGAGAAGGATAGCGTTTTTCCTGTAAAAAAAACCATCTTCCGTGACTTATGAAAATCCTCTTTCCTTTCTAGAGGCTTTTGTTTAACTTTTGTCTCTTAAAGTCATTGTGTAAGGAGGATTAGATACTACTTTACAGGTTTAACGGTTTTGCTTGTCTCCAAAGAAGTCGGCCAGAGTGGCGTCTGGTTTTTGTAGGAGAGTTAGGCATGGTCTCTGGGTGAAATGTCACAAGAGATAAATAGTTTCCATGACGCATGGGTCCCTAATATAAGGGTGAAAATTGATTATAAATTTTAGCAAAGATTAAAAATATTGCAAATAATTTTATGATCCCAAATGCACTAAATAGTAAAATTCTGCTATCCAAAAGGTTATTATTATTTATTTTAAATAAGAATGAAAGCATGGTATGGTCATATCATAAATACCCGTCTTTGAATAGTTATAAAAGGTGTTGCGACTGCCCCGTGCCTCCATGTTCAGTTTTTTACAACTTTTGTTTTACCAGTTAGCAGATTTTTTTTTTTTTTGTTGCGCTTGGAGATAAAAGGATTTATTTTTTCGTCTTTGAACAGTTATAAAAAACCTGTCATGACAGCCTCATGCCTCCATTTATAGTCTTATACAATTTCATTCTTCCAATTAGCAGAAAAAAAACAACTTATTTTTCACATCTAATGCATTTAGAGAAAAAGGTCTTTTTTTTAATTAATTATTTTTTATAATTAATAACTGTGCACTTTATGTGACGCTGGTGTTGTTGGAAATTTTTGATTTTTTGTCCTCGTTCAGAAAGTGTTTCATCATCTAAACGAATCAGCCAAAAATGTTTACTAGCCTTCAGATTGATGTATTAATGAGATATTGCTTGGTCTTTCCTCGTTTGCTCTCCTTAGCTCTAAAGCTGGTAAACTATTAAAGTTTATTAATTACTACTTATTTCAGTAGTTGATACTTAATTGATTAATTACTAAATTCTAAATTAATTACTAAAGCGATTTGAATCTTTTACTCAGACTCTATCTAGTTTTGTTTGTGTTACGTCGAATCCAACTCCATAGCCCTGAAGCCAAGTTTTAAATCAAAACGTGTCTCCTATTTGCAGATTTGACCAATATACCAGTATGTCGATTCTACCACGCTTGCTGCCTTCCGTCTGCAAACTGACAATACGAAACCGGTAAAAAAAGTCTCAGCTGAAGCTGAACTTGCAGATTAGCGTGGCGGATTCGTAGAATCTGCCACACGGAGATATGCTTTTAGCATGTTTTTATTCCTGTAATGGTAGGTTCTGACACCATGGGATGCCAAGTAAATGGTGAGCCAAGTAAATGGCTCATCTTGTAATGGTAGTTTAGAGTGACGTATCTGTTGCTGCCATGCTACATTATCTCCGATGCTATCTACCACCAGATAACTTAAGTTTTTCTTAGCATTAAACACGGACACGCGGATACGGCCTTTTTTATGAGTAAAAGATGCTCCTGTTTCCTATGTTAGTTTTTTTTGGTAAAATTACTCTTTATTGATTGGTAAAATTACTTTGGTAAAATTACTATTTGGTAAAATTACTCTTTTTGGTACCTCTTTAAAATTACTAACAAACTAATTTTTCGTGTCGCAATACATTCATTTTCTGTTTTTAGATCAAACTAGTGGAAAATTAACAATAATCTATTAAAAAGGCCATGGTTAAATTTACAAAGCCAAGTTTTTTGAGAATTTATAAACGAAAGTTAGTTGCAAAGATTAAACTAAATGCACATCGTTGTATTTTTGTATAAGAATGAATAATCTAATAAATAAGTTCGCCAAGTCATACTTTTAGCCACCCTAGCCGAGTGGGTGGCACAATGGACTTGCAATCCTTGCAACTTGCAATGGACAATTAACAATGGGCATTTGAAGCCTGAACCTCGATTCAGTTGGGTCTGCCCTGCCACAAATAACAAGTCAAATTTCGTCGTTAGGCTTTATATAGAAAAAAATATATACTGAACTAACGTATCCTTGCAAATAATGCGAAATTACTGTGAAGCCAATTAAATAATCTATTTTTACCCAATTTACTAAAGGTGAAAAGTCAGTTCTAAAAACTGATGTTTGGGCCAAAGGAATAATTCTGAATATTCGTTGGCTAGTTTTTCTTGTTTTCTTTGCTTGCCTTTTATGTGCTTTTTGGAGTAAACTAGGCCATATCAATTTATTTTTTCATTTTCTGAAATATGTGATCTTGTAAGAATTTTATCACTTTTCTAATGGCCCCCTCGTTTGTAGATGGCGGAGGTAAAAAAAAAGAAAAAAACAAACAATAACTGCATTCATTCACTTTATTGAGACAACGTATTGAGACACAATATGAGGCACAACACTTTATTGAGACACAATATAAACAATGTAATAAAATGATCTGAATATTCAAAAAACCAAAAATAAAATATATAAAAATATAACAAGGCTGACATTTAAAATAAAAACCAACAAAGTTTTACTCTCTCCTTTTTTGTCGTCAGTAAAGAGAGCTAAAAGTAAATTGATAAACACGATGAAAAATAAAATCGAAAATAGTTACGGTTACCCAGAATCAAAACAAATTATATAATATTTCAATATTTTGACAGAGATGCACTTTTTTTTTATTATCTCTAGCCTATAGATGACATCTGCAACATTGCTAAATATTTCCTTTTCCATGTGTATCTGTTTAAAACAAAACGTGAGCAATCTAGCAACTAAAATTGCTCATTTTTTTTTTACTTATTCACATTTTTTTTGCACATAATGCGTTTCAAAATGGCATGCTTGTGACAAGCTTAAACCAAGGATTTGCCCCACCATTGGTTTCTTATGCAAGAACCGCTTCAAATTTTTGCCGGGGGGGGGGATTTGGCAAGGGGAGAATTTCCACGGGAGAGGTTTCGGGGTGAGATTTTACACCGGGGGAATTTGCCATAAAGATAAAATCGAAAACAGTTCGGGTACCCAGAATCAAAACACCTTATGTAAAATGTCAATATTTTGACATAGATACACAGTAGTTTTATTATCTCTGGTCTATCAATGACGTCTGCAACATTAAACATCTATCGATGACGTCTGCAAAATTAAATGTTTGCTAAATATATTATTTTACATCTGTATCTGTTTCAAACACAACATGAACAATATAGTAACCGGAACCGCTAAACAAATTTTAACTGATTTTTTTTCATAGTATAATTAGTTTCAAAACGGCATGCTTGTAACAAGCTTAAATCAGGGCTTCCCTGTTATTGGCTTGTTTTTCAAGCTTGTTCCAATTACGTTCCCAAAATTGAAGGCTTGAAGCAAGAATGAATTAATAATTTACCTCGCTATTGACTTCTTTTGTAATCTTATTTTAAGCCTCGGTTTAAGCTTGTAACAAGGTAACTGGCAGGCTTGAAACAAGCTTGTTTGAAGCATTTTGCTTGATTTTGCTAGCTTCGTTTGCTAACTTAATTGTTTTGGTATCATATTTTGAATTTTTTTTTTTTTTTTTAACTCTTCAGTTTTAATGATTGAATTTTAATGTAAGTTCCTTTTATATTTTTTTTTATTCTCTTCGTTTGTTTTGCTGAGGACGGCCCTTGGATATAGGGTCGAAATATTCATTTAAAGTTGCGTTCCACTGTCTTGTATAAAAATTTCACTGTTGTTCTACTTATTGTTTATCTCGCTTTGTTCAGTGTTTTTTCGGCTTTGTTACTTTTCACTTCAAAAAGTTAGTTTTTTTTATCATCGAGAACGGCTTGGTGGAAATACTTGCCAAAATATCTGCTTTTGTCTTTTTGCTTAGTTTTTTCGTCTATTTCTTGTATTTGTGTTTTACCAAGTTTTATATTTGCTGTCCACGGGGATCTCTTTTGTCTTTTGTACTGGGATTTTTACAAAATTGATATCTCAGAAATATTATGAAACTTGAAAAATAATATCATTCTGTTGTAAGGGAGACATCTAAGGTAACAGTTCAAAAGACTAAATGGAGTCCCTTCTAGAGACTATTTATAGTGCTTTGAGGGTTAGTTCTAAAAAGCCAAGCTCTCTTGAAAACAGAGGGTGCTAGATCGCAGGAAAACCCTATTGTTGCACAAACCGCTTTTTTTAAGGCCATAAATATCGATTGTAAAAATACCTTTTTTAATTACATAAATGAATTAGTATGAATTTTGGAGCAAAAAGGTGGATAAGTGCTCTTCTAGAGATGATATTTAAAATTCTTTGGGAGTTAGTTTTAAAAACCAAGAGCTCTTTTGAAAATATGGGGTGCTAGGTTGCAGGAAAAATATTTCGTTGAAAACGCCCTTTTAAGGCCACGAATGCCGAATGTAAAAATGCCTTTTTAAAAAAGATGTTGTACGAATTTCGGAGCAAAAGGCTGATAAGTGCACTTATAGATACGATATTTTTAATTCTTTGTGGGTTAGTTTTGCAAACTAAGAACCCTCTTGAGGACAGGGGGTGTTAAGTCGCTCAAAAACCAGTTGTCACGTAAACGACTTTTTGAGGCAACAAATACAAAATGTAAAAATGCTAAAAATTAAATAAAAGTTATTGTATGAATTTCGGAGCATAAAGGTGAATAAGTACCCCTGGCCCTCTACAAAGTAGCATATACATTTTCTTCTATAAAACAAATACGTTTATTATGACTATAGTAAACTTTACCATCTGTTAAGGCCACTATTTTTTTTTTTTATCCTGGCAGTTGTATCCGAACTAAAATCGGCGTCACTCTCAACTTGAGCCGTCCTAGCCGAGTAGTTAGCGCTCCAAATTTGAAATCCTCAGGTCGTGGGTTTGAGTCTTGGCGTCGCTGGTTATTTGGTTTGGAACAGGGGTCAACGGTGTGACTCTATAATGTGACCCATCTCTAAATGAGTACCTGGAGAATTCTGGGGGGAGGGGGGGGGGAAACATAGACAAAGTTGAATGATTTGCTCCCAACCACGCATTTCACTCCCGGCCGAAGGCATCAAATCAGGAGATCGGTACCTGCGGGCTTATTTTTTACGGATTTATTTTTATGCGGGTTCGCGGTTTTAAATTTTCAACGAAAGATAACTATTTTGATCTCATTAGACATCCTAGTTGACATCTAGCTTTAACCATCTACCAAAATACATTGTTGAAATTTGCTGTGCATTATTTCTTTACATTGAATAAAAACCGCAAAAAAAGAAGCTGAAAATCGGCGAAAAACCGAAAAATTCCTTTTTCTGGTAATTTTTCATGAAGCTTTCCCTTACGAAGGAAAGGGTATAATAACAAATATGGTACTTCTGCATTCCCTATTCAAAAATATTTGCAAATGTAATCTTTCCTACCATGACAACTATTCTCCTCCCCCCGTTGATAGGATTGACACTCTAAAATAGTAACAGCTAGCTGGTTAAAGGTCTTAACTCGTAAGCTATATAATTTTTTGAATTCTTGTAAGATCCTACTGTCTTACAAGAGCATTAAAAATGCCTTTTTTTTATAGGTTTTTGGGAACCTGGAAACACTAGGGGGTACAGGTCTACCTGCTCACCCTTACATCTCTTTTCTATAAAACAATTGTATTCATTGTGAGTATTATATACCTTTACCCCCTGTTATGGCCAACTTTTTTATTACATTTAAACTGGCTGTTGCATCAGAATTAAAGTCTATGTCACTCCTTGGCTTACTCGGTAGTGGTAACTCCTTATAAGCCCTTAATGATTCACCACAAAAATCAATTTGACCCTCTAATATAGCCATAAGCGATGGGTTAAAATACTCAGCTCGTAGATCATATAATTGTTTTGACTCTTGTAATAGCCTAGTATTACTGGTGAGGAACGCGTTTTGTTGAATCTGGTAGTTCTTTTTTGCCTGTTCTAGCTTGACGTAGTTCGAGCCGGTTCGGTCTTTTTTCGACAGCTTATCTATTTCTGCTTTAGTTTCTTGGCACTTCTTTAAAAGCTGGTTGCGTTTTATATACTCCTGTTGGAGGTTGCTGAACTCCTTTCTGAATCGTTTCATTGGTTCTATAGCGCATTTTGAATTAATCCTTGAAAGGTCGTTCGCCTTTTCAGATATCTGAAAAAAATCATGACCAGGTCATTCTTAATTACTATAATGCAAAGTTTCCCCTGATAGACGTGCCCCTTGGGGTATAAGAGAAATTTATTTGTGCTATTTTACAAAAAATGTCAACGGAATTACCTAAGATAGTACATATTGCTGCTGTTACGCCTAAACGTCGCATTTGACATTTTCAAACTACTGAAATAATTGCCAAAAACCGTTTGCTGAACTGCATTCAAAAGGAGGATCAGAAGGGCAATGGGTATTCATTCACACTTCGATCCTCCAGACCTCCTGAACGGGTTTTGACAATTAACTCAGATGTGTTCATTTCGGAAACGACACTTATGCATAACAACAACGGCATGTAAGCAAGGGCATATTCAGAACTTTCTTTTGTCTGGGTTTGGAGGGAGGGGGTTACAAAAAACTTAAAAAAACATCAAAAATTTGGGCGGGGATCGGGTCGAACCCGGTAGCCCCAGTACACGCTGGTAGACGTACCTTTTGGGGTCTGAGATAAATTTGTTTGGGCTTTTTTTCTGCTCCTTTTGACAACAGCTCTGAGCCAATAATTTTTAGCAATTACCTCAGATGTGTGAAAATGTCAAACACGACACTTGGGCGTAACAGCGACGACAAGTAAGCAAGGGCGTATCCAGGATTTTTTTTTTGGGGGGGGGGGGGTCACAAAAAACTTTAAAAAACGCACCGAAAATTTGGGCGGGGTAGGGTTAAAAACCCGGTACCCCCTCCCCCTAGATATGGTCTTGTATATAAGGGAATATTTTAGTAAAAATGTTCCTTTCTGAACCGTAACACTGGAACTATGACTCATTTTAATTGATTCTTGAGAGGTTCCCCGTCCTGCACTCGCCTACAAATTTTTCCTATTCCACATAGGTGCAACGTATATAGTGAGTGCCTTTCAAAAAAGGCCTAAGCACTTGATTTATAATATTTTGAGTGATAATGTGTACAGTTCCAGTGGTAATATTTAACAAATTACACATTCTAGGACATGGATTACTGTTATAACTTTTTCATACCAGATAAAAACTTGAAAGAAAATGATAGTGAAAATTGGGGAAACGTTTTAAAAGATTTATACAAATATGGAGTATTTCAAAGAAATAATTTAGCATAATTTACTAAAAAAAAATAATTTGCTAAAGCCTTTGGATGACAGGCAGAACATTCTTTTAGGGAGACGTAGAAAAAAGTCCATATAATTTTATACTTTTAAAAGTCGAAATGATGACAACAAAGCTGTACCCATGAAGCAGTATATACTGGTTTTAAATGCGATGTAAGACATTAAATAGAAACATAAACTTGGTCATGTCAACAGCTAAACAAAAATCTAACGAGACCAATCTGGGGTGGGAATTCGACGTTTCTTGTCTCTCCTACTGTTCACTTTTGTTACCGATCAAGTTTATGAAGCACCCCGCTAGTAGCGGAGTGCTAGTAGCGTAAAAGTCAGTCTCGATTTTTTCAATAAAAGATCTTGAGTCAGTCATTATTGTTATCCCTGTTTCAACAATAGGAGTACAAAAAACTAGGTAACAAAAAGCAACTACAAATACTAAAAAAAGCACTAGTATCAATTACACAAGTTACAGTTGCAACATTTTTCACAGATAAACTCCCTGTTTCTCTGTGATTATATTCGGTCAAATACAAACTGTATTTGACTACATATTCGAACCAATGAGAGAGGCTACGAACTCAAGCACAGGATTCGAATGAATGAGAAATTGACAGCTCTTCGCTAAGGTCATAAGATAGGTCTTAAAAGCATTAAGTAAAAAATAAATGTTCTCAAATAAAAGGCAACGTTAAAATATGAAACAATGATAATGAAGCAATATAAAATTCATATTATATATGAAGCACTAAGGGCTGCCGATCCCAAAATTCAAATTCTCTAAACCAAAGTGGACTTGAACTACAAGATGAATTTCCAGGTAATAATTCTCTAAATTTAGGAAGCTAGGGTTATCTTCTTGAGAATCTTGCTAACAGGGGATATACCCATTCCTCCCACCTCTGCAATCAAGAAACGAATGTAGTTTTTTATTTTAGACTCGAGACATATTGCCAAAACAGGGTAGCTGTTATCCCCTCAGTTCCCACATTAAACTTTTAGTCAAGAAGGTAAATTCCACCGCTCCATATTTGTCTACAAGACCGTTTATTGAAACAATGATAGATAGGTTCAAATACCTTTTTGAGGCTACAGCCCAAATCCATCCCCCCCCCCCCAATTTCTCGTTCTATGACCTGTTGGGTATAGTTTATTCTCCCTCCGAGATTTAACAACAACCCGTTGGATATAATCACCCCTGGTAAAAAAAAAGTTCAATAATCTGTGATCATCCTTCTCAGGAAAAATGAAAAAAACTTGGAGGTAGTGGCTTCAAAGCTCCATTCTGGGGTCCTCAGACGTATTTAATTTTATGACGTATTTCATCAGTCCAATAAGGTCATAATCTTATAGCGCGTTTGCCACCTTTTCTTCAAATTAATTAAAAAAGAACTTTCCGAAAAATAAGTTTTTCAAAGAAAAGTAAAGGCCATTTTAAACTTAAGCTCAGCAGATACAAATACCTTTTAAAATTCAAACTCAAAACGACCAAAAATTACTATTAAAGCATAAATGAAACCCAAAACGAACAGAAATTAAATAAACAATCATACAAAAACATACAAGTAACTATATAAATAAATAAATAGATCTTAAAGCGAGTAATGCTTAGATTGAATATAAAAATTAAAACGAAAAAAATATTTTTCTATTGAAGCATAAATGACACTCAAAACGAACGGAAAATAAATAAACAATAAATGCAAACAAACATACAATAGATACTAATGTAAATGAATAAATAAATCTTAAAACGAGTGAAACTTAAATTGAATATGCAAATCAGGCTTGAAACGAACAAAATTCACTACAAAAAAGAGTTTGGGTATGACCTCCTTCTCTCACTGTAAAAGTCTAAAACCTACTGCGTCATTGGCGCTTTACTGAAAACCAATGTTATGACAAATATTTTCTTTTGTACTTAATATTGAATAAACATTAAAATTCTAGTAAAATTTTGAACCGATGAGCTTTCAGCAATTCATATACATCAAATATTAAGTTTAATTTATTAGCTCTTTTTAAAGATGTTCAAGAAGAATATAGTTTCCCTACAAACAAATGTTTGAATACTGCCTCCTTTCTTAACTGTAAATAAAAACCAAAAGCCAACTGCGTCATTGGCGCTTAGCTGAAAACAAATTATATTACAAATATTTTCTTTTCCAGTTCTTACAGCATTGAAAATAAAAAACCCATAAGTGAAATAATGGGTTTGTGTCAACCTCGGAGTTTTTATTATCTGATTGTTTGAACTATTTTTAACAAAATGACTATCTCAAAATTTTTATCGGATGGGTCTGGGGAAAAAGGGCGGGGGGAGGCTAATTGACCTTTGATCTCTTTTGATTCTTTAAAAGTGAACTAGAACTTTTTATTTTCGATCAAATGAGCCCTCTTTGAAGTTTATACAAGTACCCCTTCTATAAGAACCATATATACCCCCAGAGTATAACTTACAACGCCTGTCCCTGGGCCCTGGTGAGTTGTGTCGACCCCGGAGTTATAATATCTGATGGTTGAATTATTTTTAACAAAATAGTCGCCTCAAATTTTTATCGGATGGGTTTATCCATCCGATAAACCCAAAGGCGTGGAGGGCGGGAGGAGCTAGTTGCCCTCTGATCTTTTTTCACTCTGAGAAAATCAACTACAACTTCTAATTTCCATCCAAATGAACCCTCTCTGAAGTTTATACGAGCATCCCTTTCATAAGAAGCACAAACGGCCCCAGGACAAAGCTTCCAATGCCTGCCTCCCAGGCCCTGGGGGGATGTGTCAACACCGGAGTTTTCGTTATATGACATTTGAACCACTTTAAAAAAAATAGCTCTCTCAAAGTTCTTATTAGATGGGTTTTATGAAAAGAGAGCGTGGAGAGGGGGCTAGTTGCCCTCCGATCTCTTTTGCCTCTTAAAACGTGAGTAGGAGCATTCGATTTCCAATCATATTTACACGAGCATACCTTCTATAAGAACCATATATGGCCCAAGAGCAATACTTACAATGCCTGCCCTGGGGGGGGTCGACACAGGAGTTTTTCTTATCTGACCTTTGAACTATTTTTAACGAAATGGCCATACATAAAGGATTTTTTGTTATATGATGTTTGAACTATTTTTAACAAAATGGCTACCTCAAATTTTTATCCGATGTATTTGGGAAAAAGGGCTTAGGGGGGGGGGAGGTCAGTTGCCCCCTGATTACTTTTCAGTCTCTGAATGAGCACTATAACTTTCGATTTCTAGTTGAATAAGTGTCTTTCTAAGTTTCTACGAAAGCCGCATCTTTATAAAGTGCCTCTGGGGAAAAAATAAATAGAGTTTGGGGAGAGACTAGCTGCCCTCCGATCACTTTTGACTCTTAAAAAGTGAATCAGAACTTTCAATTTCCAATCAAATGAGTCCTCTATGAAGTTTATACGAGCATTCCTTCCATAACAACCATACATGCCCCCAGGGCATAACTTACAACGCCTATCTCCGGGCCCTCGGGGGATGTGTCGACACCGGGGTTTTTTGTTATCTGAACTTATTAACTATTAACTATTTTTTAACAAAATTTCTATCTAAAAGTTCTTATCAGATGGGTTTGAGAAAAAAAGGGCGTGGAGGGGAGGGGGGCTAGGTGCCCTCCAATCTCTTTTAACTCTTAAAAAGTAAACTAGAACTTTCGATTTCCAATCAAATGAGCCCCCTTTGAAGTTTATACGAGCATCCATTCCATAAGAACCATACCTGCCCCCAGGGCACAACTTACAACGCCTGCCCCCGGGCGCTTGGGGGTTGTGTTGACACCGGAGTTTTTGTTTTATGATCTATGAAATATTTTTAACAAAATAACCATCTCGAAATTTTTATTGGATGCGTTTGGGAAAAAAGAGCGTGGGGGGGGGGGGGGGTTGGTTACCCACCGATATAGTTCTACATTGAAAAGGGAACAGGAACTTTAGATATCCAACGAAATGAGCCCACTTAAGTTTACAAGAGTATTCCCATCTTAAGAACCACACATACTCAGTGATCATAGCTTAAAATGTATACCCTGAAGACTGTGGGAGGAATATCCTGCTCAGAGACATAAATTTCAGGACTTTCAACTACATTGAACAAAATAGCTATCTCAAATTTTGATTGGATGTGTTTGGGGAAATGGTGGGCGTGGAAGGGGTGTTAGTTGCCTTCCAATCACTTTTGACTATTAAAAAAGGCACTAGCCATTCAAATTTCCAATCGAATGAGCTCTTTTTGAAATTTCTACGACAATGCTTTCTATTAAAAAACTTATAAGCCCCCAGGGCATAACTTACAACCCTTGCCCTGAGGTCGCTGGAGGGGTTGTCAATCTAAGAGAGCCATTTCCCTGGACTTTCAGCTGCGTCGAACAAACTGGCGATAACAAAATTTTTATTAGATATGTTTGGGGGTAAAGGGAGCACAAAAGGGGGGTTAGTTGCACTCCAGTCCCTTTCGAATATTAAAAAGAGCGCTAGTCCATTGGGTATTCAATCAAATGTGCCTCTGTTCAAAATCCTGCGATAACGCTTTCAATAAAAACCTTGCATGCCCCCTGGGCGTAACTTAAAACCTTTGCCCTGAGAGCTGTGGGGGAGTGTCCTCCTCAAATATATAATTTCTATCTGGAAATCAACTACACTGAATGAAACAGCTATCTCAAAATTTTGATTGGATTGAGAGGGAGGAGGCAATCTGGATTTGGCCCAGTTAAAGATAAGAATGGGGCTTCAACTATCAATAATGAAAAAACTAAAGTGAGAAGAGTCGAACATTTTGAGAATTTGCCTAACCAAGATAGAGCTACAGGAAAAAATATAGAGGAAAATGAAAAAGTTTGTGATGCCTTAGATGTGAAGGAAGATTTGTTTTGTGAGGAGGAATTAGCAACAGTACTAAAAGGATTAAAGAATAAGAAGGCTCCAGGTGCTGATAGGGTGGTTAATGAGTTTCTTAAATATGATGGCTCGGAGGTTAGGAATAAGTTACTGAAGATTATGAATATGACTTTTGAAGACGGGGAAGTAACTAACTATTTTAGGAAAACGTTAATTAAGCCACTTTGTAAGAACGGTGAAAAGAGTGAGTGTGGTAAATATAGGGGCATTAGTCTGGTCTCAGTAGGTAGAAAATTACTTAGTAATATAATACTTTTCAGACTGAGAGATGCTGTCGAAAAAGCGTTAAGAACAGAATGGTTCGGTTTCAGAGAAGGTGGAGGATGTGTCGACCAATTTTTCACTCTTAGGCTAATAATTGAGAAGTGCCTGAGTTTTCAAACACCTTTGGTCCTCAGTTTTATAGACTATGAGCAAGCGTTCGATTCTGTTGATAGAAGAACTTCAATAAAGGTTTTATCCTTGTATGGTATACCAGACAAATACATTAAAGTGATTAGTGCTATGTACCAGAATAACACTGCTACGGTTAAGGTAGGAAATGAGGCTAGTAGCTGGTCTTGTATTGAATCAAGAGTTAAGCAGGGTTGTGTTCTATCCCCCTTTATATGGATTATTTTGATGGACTTTGTCTTGAGGAGCACAGGAAAGGTAATAGGAGACCATGGAACCAAATGGGGAGGAAAGTCTCCTGGACTTGGATTATGCTGATGATTTAAGCATCCTAGATGAAAGTGTGAGCAAAATGAATGAAGTTTTAGAGGTTTTGCGAGTTCAGGGTGCTAGAATTGGTTTGCAAATTAATGTTAGGAAGACTAAGTCACTAAGGCTAGGAATAAGTGAAGATGAAAAGGTGACTTTGGGAAATGAAAAGGCCGATCAGCTGGGCAGCTTCATTTACCTCGGTTGTATGATTAGTAATGATGATGGAAGTAGTGAAGATGTCAAAAGTAGAATAGCCAAGGCTCAGGGTGTTTTTTCACAGTTAAAAAAAAAGTCTGGAAGAATAGGAAGATAAGTCTGCAAACCAAGATTAGAATATTAGAAGCTACAGTGATGAGAGTGGTCAAATATGGCTCTGGAGCTTGGACGCTCCGAAAAGCGGATGAAGATTTGCTAGATGTTTTCCAGAGAAATTGCTTAAGGATTATTCTGGGTACCCGGCGGACTGACCGTATTTCTAACAATAGGCTATTCGAAAAATGTGGTTCAATACCTCTCTCTAGGGCTATAATGAAAGAAAGGTTGAGAGGACTAGGGCACGTTGTGGGGATGAAGAATGACAGATTGCCGAAGATTGTTATTTTCGGCAAACCGTCTAGGGCTAAACGGAAAGCAGGTCGTCCTCGTCTGGGGTGGGAGGGCGTCATAAAGAAAGATTTAAAGGAAATGGGAACTTCGTGGGCAGGTGTAAAAAGAGAGGCTTTGAATAGATTGGGGTGGAGGAGTGTGCGTAGCTGTGTTGGCCTCAGGCGGCTTGGTGCTGCGGTGAGTTGTTAGTAGTAGTAGTAGTGTTTAGGGAACTGGTGGGCGTGGAAGGGGGGCTAGTTGCCTTCCAATCACTTTTGACCTTTAAAAAGGGCACTAGAACT
Source organism: Artemia sp. Qi Xiang Cuo (assembly GCF_049724085.1). NCBI lineage: Eukaryota > Metazoa > Arthropoda > Branchiopoda > Anostraca > Artemiidae > Artemia > Artemia sp. Qi Xiang Cuo. Next base: position 50,217,173 of record NC_142812.1, read on the forward strand.
CTCGATTTCCAATCGAATGAGCCCCTTTGAAGTTTCTACGACGACCCCTTCCATATGAAGTGCCTCAGGGAAAAAAAGAAGAAAATAAATAAATAATAAAATATTGGAGCCATGGCCTTTACTATAGGCAACGCTATAGCGTTGCCTCTGATTATCTATACTTCTAATCGCTATTAATATGGAACTAAAATAAATATTTACTTATTAGAATTTGGATAGCACTAATAACCCCTTTTGTAAGGTACTAATAAACAACCTTTATTTCACTCAATACTTCAATAACAACACAACTACCTGAATGCATTCAACCGAGTAAGAGCTCTTCGCGCCAGGACCTATTACAAGTGAATGAATTGGTCTAGTTGAACAGTTAATATTAACCGTGATAAATTAGTCTGCTGTGAGCTGAACTTATGAATTTTGATATTTGAATTTGAATAAGTTTCTAAAGGATGGGAAAGAGAAAGAAGAAAATGGAAGAATCTCTAAACTTGTCTGCGTCTACGGCAACGAGTCAAGGTGATAAAGTTTCTATAAGGGCTTTAGCAGGAACTATCAGTTTGATTTTAGTATCAGTTTAACCTTAGAATCACTAAAATCTAACATCAAAGCAATTGAAGATAATGTAAAAAAATTGGAAGAAATTGTTTCTGAATCGAGTAAAGAAGTGGCGCAGCTGATACCGCATGTTCAGAATGTTGAATTAGAGACGGTAAGCTTTAAAAATCAAATATCTGTGTTGGCAGAGGAAAATATAGCGCTTAAATCACATATCGACAATATGTCACTTACTCTAATGAAATTGGAAAGTAATGAAAATGATGAACATTTAGTGATGTGGAATGTGAAAGTTCAATATGAAATAGGAGCACAGGAATTACTGTCTAAAATTGTCATTGAAGGCCTTCATCTCCCAGTCCCAAGCCCAGTTAAGTTGGTGGATTTCAGGGAAAATGCCAAATTCTTGAAATTTCAATTGCCATCAAGGTTAATCAGGAATGATATTTTGAAGAACGCCAAGAAACTGAAAAACAAAAAAATTTGGAGGATTCGAGAAAATATATCTGACGGATGATACGCCGAAGTCTGTTCGTGAAGTTCGAAAGAGGTTGCTTCATGTGAAATTAAAATTGCACGATTTTGGAATTGACTCTTGGTCGTCGAAAGGTGTATCCCCCTGCCTAGTTATCAAGCGGCGAGATGGTCCGAATAAACGACTAACAGTTAGTGAAGGTTTCGCTCTAATTACTGACCTTGAAAGGAAACATGGTGGTCGACTCGCAAATATGGATACATGATTTTTTTAAGACTAATTGTGTTGATATGATAGTGGATTAGTTTGTTAAATAATGTGAGTATAAGTGTGCGATATTTATTTGGGTTGAAATACAAAATGTGGTGGGTTCTGTGCGGTTTGATGTATTTGGGTGATATTATTATGATCAAGAATTTATTTAGTGCGAGTTTTAGTGTTTGTAATTTTTTGTGGGAGAGGCATGGGGGGGGGGGTACTCTGGGGCGTGAGATCAGTACATGATAATGGTTAGTCAAGTTCAGAGATCGCTAAATCTTGGCTGGAGGAATTGTAAAGAAATTCAGTTCTTTTTAGTAACGTATTCTACACGCCCCTAGCCAATGATAATAATGAAATTTTAAATTCTTTTTTAGTCCCCCCAAATAAATATTTGTTTTCTCATGAAATAGTTCATAAAAACCCAAATATGAGGGAAATATCTTTTTGGAAATGTCGTGGATGGAGGAGCGGGCAAGTTGCAATTAAAAAAATTTGTATTTGAATCTGGTACGGATATTTTTGGAGTTTGTGAAACATTTTAGATGAAATTTCGGCAAAAAAAAAATAATATTAGTAATTTCCAATTTTTTCACGTAAGTAGAGCTCAACAAAAGCAAGGTGGTTTAGCAATACTGGTTAAAATTTATATTCCGGCACGACTGAAAGAAGCATTTTTATATTTGAATACGGAGATGATTTTCGAAAGCTGTATTGTTGAATGTTTTCTACCAAATAATGATAAACTTTTAATTGCTGTAATCTATCTTCCTCCCTCATCAAATAAGGCAGATTTATTGATAAATTTGAAAATATGTTAAGTGTGATATCAAATCTTCGAATGCCATTTTTAATCCTTGGGGACTTCAATATTGATTTAATGGGATGTCTCCTTTTTAGATAGCATGGAATCGACCACATGTCCTTCAGTTTTTGGAATGTAACCTTTCTCATGGTATGAACCCAGTATGTTTTATTCCGACACGCATAACAAATTCTTCTTTTTCTCTGATTGATAACATTCAAGTGAGGCTACATTCATGATGATAACATTCAGGTGAGGCTACATTCGTGGTTATGGAGGATACATCTGACCATTGTATTTTAATGTCTGACTTCAAAGTGCAAAAGATAGTCAATAAAGAAAATCATATGAAGAGGAGAAACTTTTCACAAGTAAATATGAATAAATTGAAATCTAATCTTAGCGATGTAGGATGGAGTGAAGCTATTAATGAGAATGACCCCAACATATCTTTAGATATATTTTATCGAATTTTGAATGAAAAACTGGACCTTCATTGCCCATTTAAAACTACACACCGAAAAGAACCTCACCTATCACTTCTAAAATCTATCAAGGAAAAAATAGACTGTATAAGATAAAAATAAAATACCCCTCAGCTCATAATGTACAGCGAGTCAAAAATTATGAAAATTTGCTAGTTAAAACTCTCAGAACAAGTGGAAAAATGTATTATGAAAATGCATTTAAAAAATCTGATTCACCTCGGACTACATGGAAATTAATTAAGGAAAAAATTGGAAACAATATTAAAAATCCACACCCTGAAGTGATCATAAATGAAAATGGTTTTGAGTTGAAGGGGAAGGATGTTGTTGCAGAATATTTTTGTCATTATTTTCCTCATATTAGTTCTACCGTTGAACTGGAATCCCTGAATATCCATCTCATTCATATAAAGAATATCTCCCGCCATCCGAAAATTCCAGTATGTTTTAACTAAAAAGGCTGTAATGATTACGAGAGAAAATGGTCATATAAACATCACTTATTGAATTTTGCACAGTTAAAATAACATAAATAATCGACTCTTTATATGTACATATCGCTTTCAACTTTCATTACATAAATTCTTGGCTACAACACATAAGGGTGTTTTTCTACTTAACATGTCTGATAGAATTTAGACAGATTTTTAAAAGTCAAACAGAAAATCTGTATAAGGGGCAAATTTTTTTGCTGCAAGGCATTTGCATTAAATTATCTCTATTTGCTACTCAGCAAATTGCCACGGTGACTGCTGCGAGTGACAAATTAAGGTAAGAGATGCAGCAATAGACTTTCCAGTCCAAACTGGCTGTGCTGATCTCTGTTTCCTCCAGCCAGGCAGTGCGAAGGGACTTTTGAGCCAGCAATGTTGTGCTTGCACATACACGTCGTTGGTGTGCGCACTTCGCAGGAATCGATTTGTAGTTGGATCTACTATAGTGTAGCTGAAAAAGTCACGCTAATGAACCCCACCCTAAACATAATATATGGCACACCGGAACTAAAACCCCCATCATGAAGAACGTTGGACTGCAAGTCCAGTGCGCTCACCATGCGACTGAAACAAATCCACATGGAAATCTGGTAATTGCAAAAGGCCCCTTGGATCTAGCAAAGGCACTATTGTCTAGTTTTCCTCTGATTAAGACCTAGTCATCCCCTCTTCTGTCTGAAATCCTGGGATTAGGGGTTCGAGTCCTGTTGCCGCTGGTTATTTGGTTTGGAACGGGGTCAATGGTGTGACTCTGTATGCTCAGCCAGAGTAGAACCAGCTCTAAATGGGTACCCAAAGAAATCTGGTGGAAAACACGAGAATCGTAGGATGATTTGCCCCCAACCCCGCATTGCAATCCCGGCCGAAGGTATCGAATCAGGAGATCGGTACCTACGCAACACAGCCAATGGTCAGCATGCGAAAAAGTTTTTTGCAAATTTTGTATCCGCTCTTCTTTACTATCACACCTCAAAAACATTCAGATCTAATGACAGTATTCTCGAGAGCTTTTTATACCTGGTTCTTTTTTTTCTTGTTTCATGCAATCCAGAAAGATGATACTACCTTACCTTTTTGCAAGCTGCATCAAAGCTATAAGACAACTGTTTATGGCCATCTGAGCTATTAGCTAGGCTCTCATTCAGATGTGATGCAAGTTTCATATCTTGGTCACTCAATTTCAAAATGCCCTCATTGTAGGTTTTCAATTGTTTACCCAATGCTTTTAACTTATCTTCAAGGCTAAAAGGGCGAAAAAAGTAATCAGTTTAAAGAGAATAGATGATTGGTAAATAATCGTCAGATTATTTCAGCATTTTCATCAAACAGTACTTTTACATGCTCACTTATACATGCATGTAACTACAAACATGTTACGATGTTAGGCAGCCTGATGCCAAGACTTTGACAATTTTATCAAACCGTTCTTGAGTCCCAAACCGTTCTTGCGGGACCCTCTCTGCATATTGAATATTTAAATAAAATAAACCTGCATAGTAGCGTAAGTACGTGAAGTAGTTCACGTATATAGTGCAAAATCTCTCTAATTTAGGACTATTCCGATTAAATTCAACAAATTTGACATGATTTTTGACATGAAGTTTCTATATTATACAATAATAAATACATTAATAAATGTTTTTCAGCAATACAAATTTAAAATAAGTATACTTTAATTATTTGACTATTTTATAATTTAACCCTTATCGTTAAAAACTATTTTCTTTAAATTTCAAAATCTTTTTCTTTGTTCATTTTGATGGTAACGCGGACAAATGCGTGGCTCGATTGGGCCCAATCGCCCTGTATCCCGCCCTGTTTACATAGAATAAAACAAAAGTCATTATGGTTACGTTCTATTAAAACTATACTCTCGTCACAGTGTTAAGTCACCCGATACCAAGATATCAGTGAGGCTTCTGAACTTTTTGATTCAGCAGCGTTTGTAACACGCTCATGGCGAAAAAAAAGCAGCAATTGTTTTCTCATCTACTCAGTAATTCTCAGGTTAAAAGTGGGTTAAAACTGGTTAAATATGTGACTATAGTGTCGTAGAGTTAATAAGGATCTTGAACTGTGTTGTATGTTCTACATATACTATGTGATTGCTATAACAGCAAACAAGCCTGATTAGGTCAGAAAAAAACTCCTTTGAAGATCATCTTCTTTTAATGAATAAAAAAAAAACAGAACAAAATTAAGCTAACATATCTAAAACAAAGAGATAGAACGCTTGTTACACGATATTTTTTAAAGCTAGAGAGATCACGACTCCTTCCCCAATTGACGTCACTCCCCCAAGAGCCTAATCATTGACTTTTTTGGAATTTACAACCAAAATTTCTATTAGATCTTGGTTTCACATACAAATTTGAGAAGTTTATTTTTACACAAATTTGATTATTTCAGGTTGATTTTTTTTTTGTGAATAAGTACAGCTAGAAGTTTGTAAGTAAATGTAATGCGAATTACTTACTTAGACTTGGATCCTCCGACACCTAGTGGCATACAGGGTAGCAATGGTTGAACTTCATGTCGGACTATCCTGAGCCAGAGACCACAGCTCATTGAGGGATGATCGTAATGCTCTTGTCTCAACTTCAAGGGAACGACCAATGATGATTTGTTGTCCACCACTCCTCTGGAGGCCCGGAGGAGTCCAGCACCGAATGTCATACGGAAGTCATCCTTTTCCCATGCTAGTCATGTGACCCCAATATCGTCATCTTCTAAGTAGAACTTCACCGGTTATAAGAGGCTGCTTGCGAGAACTCTGATCCTGGTGTTGGGTACTCTATCAGCCCAAAAAATCGTAAGTATTGTTTGCAGGCAATTATTCCCAAATCCAAGTAACCTTTTCTCTACAGCTCTAGACAGGCTCTAGGATTCACATCCGTAGCTGAATTTAGAGATTACGTTGCTGTTAAACAGACGCCGTTTCAAATTAAGAGAATACTTAGTAGATCTTCAAAACTATTTAATTGAGAGAATGCTGCAACTACATATACTCTCCGAAAGATGATCTCTCTGTCCCACCTGCCGTTTTGGGTTAGTGTACTTCCAAGATACTTGAATTCACTGACTTCGTCGAGTTCCATTCCCCAAGCTTAAGAACACCAGCTAGCAAAGTTATAACACCGTTTAACACTGCCTTGGTCTTATTCACATTAATCAGCAGGCCTGTTTGGCAGGCTTTTAAAGCTAGCTCCTTAACGTTCCGTTGCATATCTTCTGTACGAATACCAAGGACCGTATCGTTGGCAAAGTCGCAGTCGTAAAGTTTTCTCTGTAGGTTCAACTCTGCTCTGCCAAAGAAGTTGGGGATCAGAGGCATCCTTGCCTCGCACCAGATTAAACAGAAAACTAATCCGTCTCTTCCTTTTCAGTCTGTACTGCACACAAATGCTCTTCATACGAAGCTTTGATCATATTTACACCTTTTCCAAGGACTCCATAAAACCAAAGAATTTTCCACATTGCTCCACAATGGACTGAATCAAAATCTTTCAGAAATTCTATGAAAACCAAGATAATCTGTACCTGCCATTCATTCGATTCTTCAAGCAGTAACCGAAGGGTGAACATAAGGCTGCAACAGGATCGACTTGGCCGAAACCCATGTTGTTCATCTCTTAGCACAGAATCTACTCGTCCTTGAAATTTATCTAACATTATTTGGTAGAGAACTTTACTTCCAATTGTCTGGAGTGCTAATGCGAATGTTTATGGTAAAATCAAACACATGACAAGATTTTGGTAACATTCTAGATTAGGGGCTCCTCAGAATGAAACATCTTAATAAAATAAAAATAATACCATTACGTTCCATATGTTGTGCCTTGTTCAAATATCATATTCAACTTTCTGACAATGCACCCCCTCCCTGATGGTCCCATATTTAGTCCTAGGATATATAAAAAAAAATCCCTAAAACAATAGAATTCTTACTTTATAATATGCAGCATGTTTCAACTATTCCAATTATCATGTTTCCCTCCATTGTTATCCACATTCTTAAGTCATTTTAACTAATATTTTATCACAGTTCCATGTTAGTCACTAAGGCTGATCTGAACTTCATTTAGTCAAAACTGGAATTATATCATTAAATAGGGGAGTCACCAGGAGTGGTTGGGGCTTATTTTCAGTAATAAGAATAAGATATCCAAAAAGAGCATAAAATAAGGATACTAATAGTACTACTTTTATTTTATTAAGTTGTTTCCTACTGAAGATCCTATAATGCAGAACATTAACAAAAAAAAAATCAAAAATTAAGAAGCACATTGGAATTTTTATTGCTTGTTTAAGTGTAATATCTGGCATCATTAACATTCTCGTTAAATTAAATTTGTCTGAAGAACTGGTTTAGCCTGCCTACCAGTCCAGTGAAAAAGGGAGGCAAGCCTAGCAGCCCCAACCCCAGGGGTGCAATTAGGGACCCCCAGGTACAGTCTTTTTATTTTTCTGCCTGGTGCCTACACCTCTGCTTCGCTGTTATTAGAACCTTTTTATAATTGCCTGTGCCAGCCAGAAGATCCCTTGCCTTTTGCTGTTAGCTTGTAGCTTGATTAGCCTAGTTTAGAGTTAACTTTCTCCTACTTCATGGGTGACAACTCAAAGAAGAGCCATAGACCTTCTAGTCACAGAGAGATGAGATCAGACTGCTCTATCCAGTACAGTGGAGCTGAATCTATTAATGAGCGGATTGATATGCTCACTTCACACATTAACACCCTTAAAAACAAGCAGAAGCTAGTTGCAGATTAATTCACTTAATGACATAAAGCTTAAATCTACTATGGCAGAAGTTGTTAGTGAGGCACTTCCTAATGAGGTTGATTCTTTGGTTGAGGTCTCTATTAAAAAACTTGCGTCTAGTAATGTGCCTGCTGCTTTTGATGCTAACAACATGGAACTTATTAAACAAGAGGTACACAATAGTCTTAAAATGGATTTTGATGTGCTTGTTGAAAAGTCACTAAAACAATATGATTTGAGGATGTCAAAGCTTCAACCACCTCTTCATTTGCTTGACTCAGGTTTGTCAGAGCTGTAAGAATCTCTGAAACCAATTCAACTCAATGTGGATCGTCTGAGCGATCAGCTTGACCAAATGAAAATTTCAAATCAGCTGATCCTATTTGGTTTCAAAGGAGACCCTTATCCAGAAGCTTGTGAAAGCAAATTTCTTGGGTTTATGTTGTTTTACATTATTCTTTTAAGCGAATTCCATAAACCGTTGATAACTCTTTCCTCTGGTTGCTTCTTTATTGTTTTGCCTTTTTCTTTATTTTGTTTTTGCCTTTATCCATGTAGTTGTTTGTTATTATTTATTTTTTTTGAGATTCGTAGGTTGTCATTGTTCTTTGTATTGCAGGTTTTTTTTCTTCTCTTTCTTTTCTTTGTTGCCTATAGGTTTTACCGTTTTATTTTCAATTTACACTCTGCTATTTCAGCCTGTTTGTTTGATATCTTGTTCATTTGTGAAGCTATTGTGTGCATTTGTTATGTGTGGTAAATCTGGCTGATTTTTCTTTTCTTTTGAATTCTTGCATTCTTATATCAGTTATCTTTGAGCAACCAAGTAGTGGTGGTAAACAAGAGGCCCACGCACTTGACCCTCTTCTTGCATATATGATTAATTCTTGATGTAATTATCACACTACCGGTGATTTCTGTGATAAAATCTCGCCTTCTTTATCTTTAAATAGTTATTTTAATGTATTTGGTTTGAATTTACGTAGGATACGAGACAAGTGGGATAGTCTGAAATCATATTTGTGGTCTGATAATTCTTGCCCTTTTGATGTAATTGGTTTAACAGAAACATGGTTATCTGATAGTAATAATTTAACAGCTTACGATATGCATGGTTATATTGCTATTCATGTTCTAGAATGGTAAAAAAGGGCTCAGGGGGCATTTCTTTATTTATAAAATCTGATATTAAATTTAGTAGACGGTATGACCTTGAATCCTTGTTTACTTCAGTTGTGTCTAATAGTAGGACTGTTTATTCTCTTGTCATTGATCTGTTTGTTTGTTTTATAAGCCCCCTCCTTTTCCAACACATCTGTTCTGTGATTTGCTTGATCAGCTTTCTGGTGTGGGGACTTTCTCTAAAAAACGTATTTGTGTTTTGGGAGATTTTAATTGTAATATGTTAAATGTTGGATCAAGTGATGAATGTTACCATCTCTTTGATGTGCTTTCTTCTTCTGGGCTACTTCCTTCAATTTTTTTTCCTTCTCGTGTTGATCCTACAAGAAATTCTGCCACTTTGATAGATAATATTTTCATTTCTCATTCTCGAAAATTGAAGTCTAATTCTAGTCTTATTTTCACTGATCTGTCTGATCATATTCCTATCTATCTATAACTTTTTATGCCAAAAACTGAGAGTGCTGTGAATCATCAAGGTGAGTCTTCTTTTAGGACTTTTACAGCTAAAGAAATTTATAATTTAATTCTTAGTCGTCAGAGTAATGATTGGTCTAGTGTTCTTGAAGCTAATGATGTCGAATGTGCAACAAGTTTATTTGTGTGTCGTATAGGAGCTCTGTTGGATAAGCATTTTCCTCTTAGGAAGAGACCAAGGAATTCTATACCCAAATGCCCATGGATGCCCATAGGTCTGATCAATGCTACACATATGAAGGCGTCTCTGTTCAAGGTTGCATGTAAAAGTAAAACACAGGATGATCTTTTGAAGTATAAACATTATAAAAATGTACTTACGACTTCAGTACGTGCAGCCAAAAAGCTCTATTTTTCGCGTCGAATTGATGTGTGTAAGGGGAACTTGCGAAAGGCTTGGAATGTCGTTAATGAAACTGTTTCTTGCAAGAAACTCAAACAGTCGCCCCCCCCCATGTCATTACAGGAATGCTGATGGATCTATTGTGGATAAAAATTCTTCAACAAACGCCTTCAATTCGTATTTCACCACTCTTCCTTCAGTTTCAATTGAACCCAAGAGTAGAGTAAGTAGTTTTTCAATAGCAGAAGTAATTTTTGCTTTCCTCATGCTGTGATATTTAAATTTATAGTATTACTTCCAAACTTCCAAGTAGCCCTTTAGTTGATTGTTTTGGTTTGAGTTATAATATTATTATAAAAATTTATTAGTTTTTTTCTAACCCCATCTCACACATAACTAACCTCTCTCTTTCTTCTGGTTTTTTCCCTCATTTATTTAAAGTTGCTAATGTTTTACCTTTACATAAAAAAGGTGATTCATCTCTAATTTCAAATTATAGACCCATTTCTCTTCTTCCTGTCATCCCTAAGGTTGTTGAAAGAGTAGTGTATCGTAGACTCTCTTCATTTGTTTTTAGTACTAATACGACTGCAGGAAATTCTCTCATAACTAACCATCAGTATGGTTTTCGTCCCACTTTCTCTACCTCGTATGCAACAGAGTTTGTGCGTGTTAATCTGGACAAGGGCTTCTCTTGACTTTTCAAAGGCCTTTGATATGGTTGACCACTCTGTTCTTTTGTCTAAACTATCTTCATTTGGAGTACATGGAGTCCCACTAGAATGGTTAAGGTCTTGTCTGTCGGGGAGATCTCAGTATGTTTCAGTTAATGGTAATTCTTCCACTACTTTGCCTATATTGAAGGGTGTCTCACAGGGCTCTGTGCTTGGACCACTTTTGTTTTTAATTTACATTAGTGATCTCGTTGATGGTCTTCATCCCCTTGTGCACCCTATTCTTTTTGCTGATGACAGTAACTTTTTCATTGCTGTAGTAGACCTGCCATCCGCCACTTCCCTAGCTCAAGGTCTTTTTGATAAAGTAAAAGATTGGTGCTGGTCAAATGGTATGACTCTCAACAGCCAAAAAAGTGCCATTATACACTTCAGTAGCCCTTATCAGATGAAAGACGTAAGGGAGCCAATCATCCTGACTTATGGGAATGATGTTATACTGCAAGCTGCAATGGTGAAATTTGTTGGTGCGTATCTTGACTGTTTTCTCTCTTTTAAGCCTCATATAACTCACACCTGTTCCCTCATCTTCCGCCAGTCTTCAATGTTGCACCGGGTTAACTCATTTCTTCCCCCAGATGTTATGCTTTCTCTTTGTTATGCTTTTATTTTTCTTTAACTTTCTTATTGCTGCTCTGTCTGGGGTAATACTAATAAATCTCTTCTCTGCTCACTTCAAAGAGCCCAAATATAGGGCAGTGAAGGCTACTTTTCTTCTCCCTCGGCTTTAACCTTCCTCTGATCTTTATAATGATACTCGAATAGCTCCGCTGGATCGTATTGTGGATAAAAGTAATCTTTATTTAGTGCATTCTGCTTTTCTAGGTACACTTCCACTGCCTCTGCAGCAATTATTTTCATGGACAGGCTCAGGTAGGTACTTTACTTTTTTACATAGTTCTTCTCGCAGACTTATTTTGCCCAAACGTTCATCTACAGCATCCCAGAGGTCTCCTGTTTATAAATCAATTCAGTTATGGAATTCAATCCCACCAGATGCCCCGTTATTTCTGTCTGCAAAGGCAGTTATTTGTCGTGTCTTTCCAGTTTAGTAATTTCTCTCTCCTTTGTTTATTTTCCCTGTTTTCTCTTTTCCTAGTGTTTCTCCTTTTTGTGTTTTTCCCTTATATATTGTTATTATTATGTTTTTTTTTCTTTCTTTTTTTTCTTTACTGTATGGTAGTGCTTATTCTCTTTAATCTTTATTTCATATATATTGTTTTATTTAGAGTAATATTTATGGTTGTTTTAGTGCTTTATTATGTTGTAAGGCCCACAACAAGCCAAGCTTCTTGGGCCAAATAATTTTTCTTTACGTTTGTAATAGAGTTTAGTATTAATAAAATGATTGATGATTGATTGATAACCAGAATTTTTCTCTGCAGTTTCTGCAGAACATTTTTTTCCCAAATCCCCAAGCAAACCGAGTTGAACTAAATCCTAAAGTTCTACCATTTATAGAAAATACTTGTTAAAAACTTAATCTCTGCATTAAAAGTCAAATCTGAACCACAGTAAATTTTCTAACACTATTAGCTATCAAACATAAAAAAAACATCTCAAATTCAGCAAAAAAAGGAATAAATAAAACTTAAAGCAACATCTACATAAAACATAGAGCAAACAGAAGTTATCAATATAAAACTGTCGATATACTAAAAATCCTCAAAGAAAAAGCTCCATCAGGGATGCATATTTTCCTTTTAACCAAAATACAAGAAAAAAGCTGTAGCTTTGATGGTTATTATTGTAAGCACTCATTTGGGGGGGGGGCATGAAGAGGCACATCTTTCCTCTTTTTTACTTAGAGCAGGAAGGTCCTTCAGCTCAATATTTTAGAGAGGGTAGTGCTTCCCTTACAAGTCCTTCTATGAAATTAATAGCATTTCAACTAAAAAAAAAAAAAACATACCTTGACAATTTCAGGAAATAAACTTCAATTTCTCTTGACTCCTGGAGTTGGCAAAAGCCATCTGCAGATAGTGGAGCTGTTGTTAACTTTTTTGATGTGGTAAGCCTGGGAAAAAATGTGAACATTAAGTTTTTTGTGCAGCAACCAATCAAATATAACTAGAGATTCTGAAAAATCACTACTTTTCTATAAATAATATTGCCATCTAATTTCTAGTAGTCCCAAAGTAGATGTCACAAATGAAACAGATGTCAAAACATTAAAAACTTGGGACAAAAAAAAAGCTGAAAATTTAGCACTTTAGTTGCAGGCAGAACACTAAGAGCAGGCAGCATAATAATTAGCAGGTGCATTACTTTGTAGCAGTTTACTATACTTCATGCACTTCATCTTCTAGACACTCTGACTAATGTTGCTCCTTATAATCACTAGGTCTATCTCAGTAAACAAATTGGCTTCCTCTGTCAACAAATTATTTTGGTGGTTTTATTTGCCAAGACAATTACTAAAGACATTAAAATGAATAAATTTAGAACATTATACAAATAATACAAGGAACAAAGTTTAAAACTTGACCACTTCAAAATGGCAACATATAAACGTAATTTGAACTCTTAAATGGAAATTTTTGCAGCATTTTATATATAGTATGTAAAACCAGAGGCAGTGCTGTAAGACTGCCCAAGTAAAAAGCTGTGTCCATTCCATGTATTATTAGTGTACATGTCTTCCTCAATCATGTCATATTGAACCGGTGGTTGGAGAAAAGAGAGAGGGGCAGAGCCATTCAAAGGGGAGGAAGCTACCCCAGGCGCCATGGCTGGGGGGGGGGGCGTCTGGGGGTTGCTCACCTTGATCAAATTGTTCACTTTGATTCAGCTTTTTCTGCTTATATTTGAGCCAAGAGGAGGTCTGTGTAATTAATTTTTCCCTGGACACCACCAACCCAAGAAACATTTTGGGGAGGATCATTTAAATATAATTTTAAGGTTCTAGTGCTCTTTTTAAGAGTCAAAAGTAATTGCAGGGCAACCAGCCACTTCCCTGACTTTTTGCTAATCCCCCCCCCCAAGACATCTGATTAAAATTTAAAGATGGCAATCTTGTTCAAAACAGTTAAAAGGTTTCAAACTATGCCTATAAGGATAACATGACCCCCCCGCAGCCCCTGGGACAAGGTTTGTACATAATACAAATTGCCACTTGTTTCTAGGTGGACCTTATAGGCTAGCGGAAAAGGGTACCTGGTGGCTTTGAGATATAAGGGGGCACTTATTAATTAAACAAAACACACTCAAGAATTATGCTCAGGTTGGATCTCAGAAAACCAGTTTCATAGCCACAAAGACAAGTGACACATGGTAGAATGTACTTATCAGCAGACAATGTTTTGATTAACCATGGATGACTTATTAACTTAATAACTTACTTATGACTTAATAATTAACTACTAGCATGTTTGCAGTAAGCCAATCAAAAGTTTTGTTAAGCCCTCTTGAGTGCTTCCATTAACTGGAATACAAAATGTGTATATCTCCAAATAAGCATAAGTTTTTCCTATCCCAACCTTAGTTACTAGTGAATACAAAGGTACAGTTAAATCAAGACCATGAACTATATATGTTTGTACATATAAGCATTTTGTATTTTCAATTAAGCACTAAAATTCTTCTTGTTAAGTTTTAACAAAACTTGTTTATTTTAGATGTGACTATGAACTTTGTATTGTCTGCATACAAGAATAAGTTTTTCCTATTCTAACTTTAGTTACTCATGAATGCATAGGTACAGTTAAATCAAGACCACAAACTATATATGCTTGTACATACAAGCATTTTGTATTTTCAATTAAGCACTAAAATTCTTCTTGTTAAGTTTTAACAAAACTTGTTTATTTTAGCTGTGACTATGAACTTTGTATTGTCTGCATACAAGAATAAGTTTTTCCTATTCTAACTTTAGTTACTAGTGAATGCATAGGTACAGTTAAATCAAGACCACAAACTACATATGCTTGTACATATAAGCATTTTGTATTTTCAATTAAGCACTTGTTTATTTCAAATTCTTCTTTGCTCTTTATTGATTACTTTGCTCCTTATTGGGGTACTGGGGTACAGGTAAAGTTCCTTTCTGACACAAATGAATGTTAAATTTAGATTCAGGATGCAATTATGAAAATGGTGGTAAGTTTGTTCCTTAGCTATCTGAACAATTTGTTAATACAAATGTTACCCCACCCTAGTATGGGGGATTAGGCCTATTAAGGTTCTAAACCCATTCCTAAGAATTCTATACACCTGGCTCAACAAGGGTACATCCTAAGATCACCAAGACCTCAATCCAGAGCTTTACCATACTTGGTATGTCTGCAACCACCATTTTAGGAAAAAGTTTGATTCTGAAGGATGGGAAACAAATTGTTGGCTTTTAGCCTGCTCTTCTGTAATTAGGCTTAAAGTGTTTCCTTCAGAAAATGAATCCTGCAAAAATTTTTAACCATTAACATTTGTTTAAATAAAAAAACGGTAAAATTCTACTTTAGCTACTTTTGACTATCTTGGAAAGGGGTTAGGTTAAGAAAATGAAACTTTCAGGGATGGTTCTACAGGCTAAAGTATGTCCCGGGAAGATATTTTGAAGTACCCACCTCCACTCCTTCTCCCTCTAGAGGGTCCTGACCTTTAAAAATCTGTGTGTTATAAAAGTGAAACCTTGCAAGATAGATCTTATGCTTAAATGAAGTACAACAAAATTTTTTTCAGCTTCACAACTGTGCTCAATCCTACTTTATATAGTTTTAAAGATATGTAAATACATTTCCTTAATTTTTGAAATAAACTATTTATATGGCTTAAAATTCTGCTCAAATAACTGAAATTGCATTTTCAGAGCTAAAGCCAGGGAAAAAGAAACTGATAACTGAAAATTAATGTAAAATGTAGTTTTGTCAAAATTTCAATGGGTATAAACCTGTCATGTAGGCAAAATTTCAGGACCCTCTAGAGAGAGAAGGAGTAGAGGTAGGTACTTCAAAATACCTACCTGGGACATACTTTAGCCTGTAGACCCATCCCTGAAAGTTTCATTTTTCTAACCTAACCCCATTCCAAGATAGCCAAAAGTAGCTAAAGTAGAATTTTACCAAAAAACTCTGGAAAACACAAAAGTGACTTGTCCATATTTAAGAAGATCAAGAAATAATTAGCCTAGGCCTACCAGTTCATATTCCAGTTAATCACGTTTTACACATTTAAACTTTTGCTCGGTTGCCGATGAAATAGAAAATCATCAAATGACAAATTAGCGGTAAAAAGCATTAGTATACCAAATACGTCCATATCTATCAAGTAAATCAATTGGGATAGTGGCATTTATGTCAAGTAACTGCTAGCAAATTGATATTTATCAGACACTATCAATACTGCCTTCATTATGTAAGCCTCATGTAGTAAGGTTTACTGGAATAGATTGAGCATTTTCATTCGAAAATACAGAAGATAGCATTAGAAAAAGGTAAAAGTTGCTTGTTGTTATGCATGTACTATATGAATGCGAAATAACATCAGTCATCTCAACATTCTGACAGATGAGTAAAAATGTTTTAAATGGGCACTTTCTTGGCGTGAAGGAGTGAGTCAGGGCAATTATCAACCCCTTTTTCTCGGGTCGATTAAATGCAAGGAAATGTCGAAAAAATCAATTACAGGCCATGTTTTAGACGTTCATTTTCAGTTACAGCATTAGTCTTTTGTTTTAAGCAATGTCAATTCTAAGATTAAGAGTTTACTCCACCCCCTTTCTTAGGGTAAGGTAAAATGATCAGCCTGGTAATAATCCCAGCAAAAGACCCATACAACCTATAAGAGTGGATGTAAGGGGGGTGTTCAGTTGTGTATATCGAAAATCGAATTCACATGTAAATAGAATAGAGTCGTTCTATTTTACCGTTTAATTGTAATTTTCATAATTTATTTTTAAACGGAGTCGTCTGAATTAAACCAGGTTTAAAAGGACTGGATAGAGAAATGGTTGATTTTAGCTCTGCTTCTGAAAACCAAATTTCCACGCTGAATTGTCCCCAAGTAATTTATAGGGAGGGGGGTTCTCAGCGAAGATGAAACTGTCAGGAGGGAATTTGACGGGGGGCAGGTGCACTTTACGTTGGACGAATTTTCCACGGATGAGTTTTCCGCGAGGGGGATTCGTATATTTAATAGAGGGTGAGTCAGATTTACTTGTATTATTTGAAAAACGAACAGAAATTATCCCATATTTGATGGGTTGTTCCCTCCTCAATACCTTACTCTTTACGCTAAAGTTTGGCTGAGGTAGGAAAACAGTAATGGAAAAGTAGGAAAAGAAAACAGTAATGGATACAGAATTTTGCAAATTTGTAGGTATAACAATCTAGTTATAACCAATACGGTGTTTGGTCATAAAATGGCTCATAAGTTAACATTGTATTCACGTGATGGTAAGACACCTAATCTTATTGATTATGTTATAATAAACCAAAGACTGACAGGATCAATACAAGATATTAGGGTATATAGAAGTGCTGTTATTGATGTTAAAAGTAAAGATCACCATCTAGTAGTGTCAAGGGTTAATTTAAAGCTGAAATATCGGAAGGGTAATTACCTCCCGGGAAGTTATGATGTTAGTAGACTCCAGGATGAGAATTTGAGAGAAATTTTCCAGGAACAGTTGAATACTAAACTTGAGAGTTTAAAATTTGATAATGTGGAAGATGGTTGGAATAATTTTAGAAAAATAATTTGTGAAATTGCTGAAGGTGTATTAGGGAAGAAAGCTAGAACTGCAGCTAAGAATATTAGTGAAAAAACTTTATGTTTAATGGAAAGGAGAAAGGACTTGTACAAGAATTATCTGAGTGATAGATCGTATGAAAACAAAAGAAATGTAAAGAAAGTGGAGAAAGCATTGAAATATGAACTAAGGAGGTGTGAAGTGGAGGCCATGGATAAAATTACCGAGGATTTAGAAAATGCAGCTAGATGCCATAATAGTAAAATATTGTACTGGCACGTTAACAAATTGAGAGGTAGTAGTCAATCCGGACTTGTCCCAGTTAAAGATAGGAATGGGGTGGCAATTAGCGATAAGGAAAAAGCTAAAGCGAGATGGGCCGAACATTTTGAGAACTTGCTGAACCGAGATAAAGTTGCAGGAAAAAATATAGAGGAAAATGAAAAAGTTTTTGATACCTTGGATGTAAAGGAAGATTTGTTTTGTGAGGAAGAATTAGCGACAGTACTAAAAGGATTAAAAAAAAATAAGGCTCCAGGTGCTGATAGTGTGGTAAATTAGTTTCTTAAATATGGTGGCTCTGAGGTTAAAAATAAGTTACTTAAGATTATGAATGTGATTTTTGAAAAAGGAGAAGTACCTAAGGTTTTTCGGGAAACCTTAACTAAGCCATTTTATAAGAAAAGTTATAAGAGTGACTGTGATAATTATCGAGGCATTTGTCTGGTGTCTTTAGGTAGCAAATTGCTTAGTAATATGATACTTTTTAGACTGAGAGATGCCGTAGACAAAGTTTTAAGAGAAGAGCGGTGCGGTTTTAGAAAGAGTACAGGATGTGTTGACCAAATTTTCACCCTTAGGCTAATAATTGAGAAGTGCCTAAGTTTTCAAACACCTTTGGTCCTCAGTTTTATAGATTATGAGCAAGCGTTTGATTCTGTTGATAGAGGAGCTTTAGTAAAGGTTTTATCCTTGTATGGTATACCAGACAAATACATTAAAGTGATTAGTGCTATGTACGAGAATAACACTGCTGCGGTTAAGGTGGGAAATGAGGTTAGCAGCTGGTTTTGTATTAAATCAGGAGTTAATCAGGATTGTGTTCTATCCCCCTTTATATGGATTATTTTGATGGACTTTGTTTTAAGGAGCACAGGAAAGGCAATGGGAGACCACGGAATCAAATGGGGAGGAAAAATTCTCCTGGACTTGGATTATGCTGATGATTTAAGCATCCTAGATGAAAGTGTGAGCAAATTGAATGAAGTTTTAGAGGTTTTGCGAGTTCAGGGTGCTAGTATTGGTTTGAAAATTAATGTTAGGAAGACTAAGTCAATAAATCTAGGAACAAGTGAAGAGGAAAAGGTGACGTGGCTAACGAAAAGATTGATCAGGTGGGCAGCTTCACTTACCTTGCTAGTATTATTAGTAAAGACAGTGGGAGCAGTGAAGATGGTAAAAGTAGAGTAGCCAGGGCTCAGGGTGTTTTTTCACAGTTAAAAAAAGTTTGGAAGAATAGGAAGATAAGTCTGCAAACCAACATTAGAATATTAGAAGCTACAGTGATGACAGTGGTCAAATATGGCTCTGAAGCATGGACGCTCCGAAAAGTGGATGAAGATTTGCTAGATGTTTTCCAGAGAAATTGCTTAAGGATTGTTCTGGGCACCCGGCTGACTGACCGTATTTCAAACAACAGGCTAGACAAAAAATCTGTTTCAATAACGCTTTCTAGGTCTATAATGAATGAAAGTTTGAGGTGGATAAGGCATGTTGTGCGGATGAAGGTTGACAGATTGCCGAAGATTGTTCTTTTTGGCCAACCATCTAGGGCTAAACGGAAAGGTCGTCCCCGTCTGGGGTGGGAGGAAACGTCATAAAGAAAGCTTTAAAGGAAATGGGAACTTAGTGGGCGGGTATAAAAAGGGAGGCTATGAATAGATTGGGATGGAGTAGGAGCGTGCGTAGCTGTGTTCGCCTCAGGCGGTTTGGTGCTGCGGTGAATTGTTAGTAGTAGTAGTAGTTGGCTGATTACTAAATCTGAAACACGGGGGCCGTTTAATTACAATGGGAAGCTTTTTTTGAAGTGCTAACATCTTTGGCGTAAAGAGCAAGGTATTCAGAAGGGGGCAACCGTTCATATACGGAATAATTTTGCCAAAATTAATTTGCAAATTTGTTTTAATTTTTCATGTATAGTGAACCAAATTCGAACCTGTATTAGTTGAAAAACGTTCAGATATTAAATTAAAAAAAACAAGTTTTTTAACTGCAAGTAAGGTGCGACATTAAAACTTAATACGAACAGAAATTATTCCGTATATGAAAGAGGTCGTCCCCTCCTCAACGCCCCGCTCCTTACGCTAAAGTTTTTATCGTTCTAAAAAGTAGAGTTGCGACGAAGAGTTAAAATATAGCGTAAAGAACGAAGCTACAAATTTGTGTCCGGAGCGATTCTCAGCAAAATGCAAACTTCCGAATATGCTAATGTGTAACGCTCGATCTTTGAACAATAAAATGGACGAGCTGGAGGTGTTAATTAAGCAGAATAACGTACCCATTGTAATTATCAGCGAGTGTTAGGACATTACTGAGGAGACTGCACGGATTAAAGGTTACAGAAACGACCTCAACACTCGACGTGACCGAGGCATTGACCGTCGCGGAGGTGGCGTAGGACTTTATATACGTGACGACCTACCATCAAAACTGTTAAGTAGCCCCAATGATTCGAGCCATAAGATTGTGTGGGTGGAGTGCAGACCGGCGCATCTGTCACGAAGATTATCCTGCTTAATAGTTGCGTCAGTGTACTATCCAGAAAGCGCTGGGAACAGAAAAGAACTTATTGAGCACATACAAGTGTTCGTCGACAGAATGCGCCAAAAGTACACTTCCCCTGCGTTTGTGATTGCTGGCGATTTCAATCAGACCAATCGTCAGTGGGTCTCAAACGTTTTGGATAGGAAACAAGTAGTGAACATTCCGACTCACCAAAGTGGCAGTAGGGGAGAGTGGGGTTGGTTCGGACACGGGGTGAGTCTGGAAAAGAGCCTCTCTTCCTACAACGCCCTCTAAAATTCACCAAGAAAAATACCATAGACGCGCCATCTAGTACCCTACTTGAGTATGTAGTTTGGTTATCACACGTGCAATCGTTTTTGAAATATTTGAGAAAAACCGAAAAAAGGTTGGTGTGGCGTCCTGTATCTTTCTTTGTTTGTGATTTTATTTGGCCGTTATTACTAGTCATTGAATTTTGCTGACTGATGCAGCGTTTAACTATGGCATTGCTAAGTTGTTTAAATTTTAGTTTTTGGCGGCATCTATAGTAGTTACAGCGTCAGTGAGGTTTCAGACTTTTTATCGCGGGTGGGGTTGCTTCGGACAACGGTAGTGGGGTGGATTCGGACATTGTCTGAACCCACCCCAGACTCTTTTTGTGGTCAGAATTTCCAACTTTTCCTCTTTTTTTCACATCGTGTACCTGTTAATATGCATTTCATTACTTGTTACTAAAAACAGTTTCTTTCAGAATGCTTCGATCATACAAAAGGAAGCGACAAGACCCTCCCGTTAACCTAGAAAACATGAAGAAAGCAGTTGGGGCTTATCTGTAAAAGGAAGGAACATTGAGACAAATTGCAGAAAACTTCGGCATAAAGAAGTCCACGCTACTGGACTATGTCAGGCGCTCGAGGCCGCAGACAGGAGAAGCGGATAAAAGTGTCAACGAAGAGCCTGGGCCAATACAGATAAACTTCCCGACGAGACCAAAACATAACAGGCAAGTTTTTGAAAGCGAACACGAGCGAAAACTAGCCGACTACTTTCGCACTTGTTCGAGAATGAACCATGGATTGACAACAACTGAAGCACGAAAATTTGCTTACTCTTACGCCCATCTGAATAACATTTCTGGACCGGAAAACTGGCGTATCAATGAATCAGCGTAAAAGAACTGGCTTCTTGCATTTCTGAAACGGAATTCCGACATCTCGGTGAGGAATCCAGAAGTCAAGCAAGAGCCTCCCGTTTCAACACAACTGTCGTTCAGACGTTTTTTGACAAGCTACTTGATGTCTATGGAAGGTTTGGAGCCAAACTGACGGCTGATCGCATCTGGAACGTTGAAGAGACAGGTATAGTCACCGTGCTTCCACCATCGAAAGTCCTAGCACCAACTGGACAAAAAGAGGTTGGTCAGACTGTGTCTGCAGAAAGAGGTCAAAACGTGACTGCTGTATGTTTCGCCAGTGCGTCTGGAGCGACTATTCCACTGGTCTTCATTTTTCCGCGAGTGAATTTCATACCTAGAATGACAAACGAAGGCCCTCCTGGTTGCCTTTGGCTTGCGCACCCTAGTGGCTGGGTCAACGGCGACTTGTTCTTGGAGGCTATGCGACACTTCACGAAAATAACCAAGCCAGATGAAGAGACTCCCATCCTACTGCTCATGGACAACCATGATAGCCATCTGGATGTACGTGTGATCGAACACTGTAAGCAAAATGACGTGACACTGTTGACAGTCCCACCCCACTGCTCCCACAAGCTTCAGCCACTTGACGTAGGAGTGCTTTCTCCTTTCAAGGGTGCACTGAAAGAGCGCTTCAATGAATGGCTGCAGTTGCATCCCGGACAGCGCATTTCAATTTATGAAGTAGCCTCACTCAGCAGGGTTCCTTTCCTGGAGAAGTTCAGTGCATCCAACATAGTCTCTGCGTTTCGAGCAGCTGGAATCTTTCCATTCAATCGCGATGTATTCCCAGAGGGAGCTTTTGCCCCATCCTTTGTGACGGATAGGCCGCTAGACCAAACAACCAGTTCACGGAGCCCCTCGTCGCAAGCCAACTCCGAAGCTGGACCACCAATTTCTTCTTTCATAAGGTCACCCGAAGAAGTAAGACCTTTTCCGCGAGTGGGGGCTGTTACTGTTCCGGGACGTGGGAATCGCAACAGAGGGAGGACCCGTATTCTCACTGACACCCCTGAGAAAGAAGAGATCGTAGCTAAAAAGGAAAAGAAGGCCAAGCCGACGCCATCTAGAAAGAAACGTAAGAACAGCACGGTCCGCAAGCCTAACGAAGACGATGGAACCGATGAGGCGGAGACTCTTTCTGAACCTGTTGTCCCGAGCGACTCCTCAAGCGACGAGTCTTTTCACTGTGGAGACGTAGAAGAGGACCTTGAGCCTTTTGATATTGACCAAGCTCAAACGGATAGCTATGTTCTGGTAAAATTCAAATTGGGCAAATCGAAGAAGTCGGATATCTTCTACGTTGCCCAGATAAAAGGAAAAACTAGAAGCGATCTAGAAGTCTTGTTCCTTCGCAGAAATGGAGCACGGTTCATTTTTCCGGATATTGAGGACAAAGCCTTCGTCTTTTCAAACGACATTGTTCTTTCTCTTCCATCACCAACTGCCACTGGAGGGACTGAACGGACAAAGCGAGGACTCACTTTTCAATGTGATCTCAGCAGCTACAACGTGAGATAGAGCTCCTGTGAGCTTTGGTTCAAATCACTTGATTTTTTTTTCTTCAACTTTCATTTTACTTGTTTTACTTTTATAAATATTCAAATTTTCAGTAAATGGCGTTTTTTTCTTTAATCTGTGAGGTTGCCGAACCCATATTACTGCTGTCCGAAGTAACCCCACACCATGTCCGAACCCACCCCACACCGTGGGGTAGCTTCGGACAATTATTTTTTTTTCATTGTTGGATTTTTTTGTCTAAAGACGAAAGATAAAAGTCTACCAAAATTCCTGACAAATCTTGGACACAATATCTTTCTTTTAAGATGAAAACGGAAGATGGATACTGATTGGGACAGAAGCTGCACCCAACCAAAAAATTTTGTCCGAACCAACCCCACCCTCCCCTACTCTTGACATGATCTTTACGAACTTGGCAGATCTTTATAACGCTCCCCAATCTCTAGGTCCCCTTCAGAATTCTGACCATTTTATAATTTTCTGGGAAGCACAAATAAGTATCCCACGACCAAAACGAACAAAAACCATAATTTGGCCCATCACAAGGTCTTCAATAGCTCAATTTGGTCGCTGGATTGGTACTTACGATTTTGAGGACATTTGTGCAGAGGCCAACATTAATATCAAAGTCACCAGACTGAACAGCCTTCTGTTGGAAAAGTTCCAAGTTTTTTTTCCAATAAAAGTTATTACAGTTTGTGACACTGACAAACCATGGATCACCCGTAAACTCATGCAGATGATAAAAACTCGCTGTAGTCTCCCCAAAGCTGGAAATCAAGCGGCTGCAGCCAGTTTGCGTAACACAATTGTGAAGTTAAACAGACTAGCCCAAAGACAGTATGTAAAAGAGAAAATAACGCCATTACTGCACACTGACCCTCACAAATGGCACTCCTCGGTCAAAACCCTTGCAAGGAAATCAACGCCAAAGGACCGGAGACTACTCAAAGATGACGGCACACTGACATCAGCTACTGAAGTGAACAATTTTTTCTCCGGTATATGCACCACATACCCATCCATGAAAAACTCAGAAATTGAGAGTATCATTGCTGACACCGAGACTGATGAGATATGTGAAGTATCTGAATATGCCGTCTTTAAGGAACTTCAGAAACTGAAAGTAAACTGTCCGCCTTACCCTGGTGAACTCCCTGTCAAGTTGTTACGCGAGTTCTCCATCTTTCTCGCAAAGCCACTCAGCTCTATTATTAACCAGTGTTTTCGCGAACAAGTGATCCCCAGTGTTTGGAAGAGAGCTTATGTGCGCGTCATTCCAAAAGTGAAAAACCCGAAATCTTGCGACCAACTCCACCCAATTTCGATAGTTCCGAACCTCTCTAAGGTAGCGGAATCATTTATATATCGTGAACTTATGTCACAAGTCCAGGGCTCTCTTGATCCATACCAATACGGGTGCTTGAAAGGTAGTAGTACAACTGTTTATCTTGTGCGTCTGTATCACCTTATTGTTGAATGGCTTGACCAAGGAGGCACAATTGTAGATCTCATCCTAGCCGACTATAGAAAAGCCTTCGACTTGATACGCCATTATACTGCAGTGAACAATCTGAAGGTTATGGGAGCTTGCAGACATATTCTCTTAATAATAATAAATTTCTTACGCGACCGACTACAGAGAGTATATGGTCTCTACCCGGGTGATACTGATTCGGAATGGTCTGAGCTTACGTGTGGTGCCCCACAAGGCACTAAACTCGCTGCCTTGTTGTTCTTGGCAGTGATCAACTTCGTCCTTGCCGATTTTGACGAACGGTTCAAATTCGTAGATGACCTTTCCACCCTCTTAAAATACCTCATTGAGAAGTCTCAAACCGTTCCCCAGTTCAATGAATCATTTATCGACAACTTTAGAGACCAGTGTTCTGAAAACAGCCTCCAAATCAACGAAACGAAAACCAAAATTCTTCGATTTAACCATCTAAAAAAGGGATTTTCAGTGCCCCCTCCACCATACCAAAGCGTATTGTCGGCAGTTATTCTCGGTGTTACGTTCAGCGTTGACTGTTCGTTTAGCCTCCACGTCCAAGAGGTAGTGAAAAAGGCGAACTGTGCCATGCGTACCCTTTTACTGATGCGAAGATTTGGTTTTTCAGTGCCGCAATTAAAAACAGCCTACCTGACATATATTCGCCCGATATTAGAGTATGCATGCCCTGTATGGGGTCCACAGGTTCAGAACACTGCCTATATGAGCGAAGTACTCGAATCAGTCCAGAAAAGAGCGGTGAAGGCCATACTGTCTGATCAGTACACTGATTACGAATAAGCACTGTCTCAACTAAATTTGCCGTCACTCCACGATCGCCGTTTTCAACTTATCTGTAAATTTGGCCAGTTTCTTCTGACAAGTAATAAACACAGAAATATACTACCCCCAATGCAGACAAAAAAAGTAACTACAAGATCAAAAGCAACAAAGCTAGCCCAGCCCAAGTGTCGCACTAATCGCTTCAGTAATTCGTTTGTGCCTTTTTATGTTTCTGTCTACAATAAATGACATGTGTATTAATTTTTTGTGTCTTTGTTTACTTTGTAAATAATAGCGCGATTTAGTCGGGATTTAAACCCTGACTACGAAAGCTTTTATGTTAATAAATGATTCTGATTCTGATATATAGAACAATTTCTGTTCGTTTTAAGTTTTAATTGCGCTTCTTACTTTCAACATAAAAAAAACGTGTTTTTTTATTTAATATAAATTATTATGTTCATATGCTTACCAACATAATAGGTGAAGCACAGGGATAATTATTGAAGCAGAGGGATGAAGCATAGATAACTGTTATTGCCAGGATTTAAATTAGAATATTTCTACTTTTCTTTATATACGTTTTAAATATATTCTGGCTCTCAAGGGATGAAGATAATGCCTTCAGGTTAGTTTAGAAGAAGGTTTGGAGGGGGGAGGGGGCTCGAAAGGAATAAAACTTCAATTATGATTCATTCCCGTGACCATTTTTGGAATGGGTTCTGATTTTGTATTGAGGGGTGGTAGCTCCCTTCTTATTGCATTTTTTTTGGGGGAGGGGAGGGGCAACAAAATATTACATTAATGTACTTACTGACACTTAGGAGTAGTAAAAGTGAATTTCAAATTAGTGGTTAGAAGAGGGAATAGTGCCCCCCCCCCCATTTGAGGGAGTCTTGGATTAAACTGCTCTTAGCAGTACACTGTTATAGGGTGTATAAACTATAAAAGTGTGTATACACACAATACACTATAAAAGGCTCATATAATAAATATTATAACAGTAATATTTCACTAGGCTAGTAATAATATGACTTTTAACATAAAATTGAATTCTGACAAAACTCAAGCGAACACGGTTTTCTGGAATATGCTAGTTTGTCAGGATTCCCCCGATATTGGAATTATTACATGCTAGTTTATTTGGGTGAGTTTTTCCAACAGCTCTTGCATAGACTGCGACAAACTAATTTTCGAAATAAAAGCGAAACGAAATGGCACCCACAATTTTTTGAAAGTATGGACCCACTCCTGCCCCTCCCGTTTCTCCAAGTTTATATGCATAACATCAACACATTTAACAGCTGCAGTGACACATTACAATTGTTGTACCGGATATTTACTAGGCAGCAAGCCTTAAGCCAGATAAAAAAAAAAGAATCTCAATTGACCGCTAAACTTTCAAAAAATTGATTTGATTACTATAAAATTTCTTATAAAACGCTTTAAAATAAGTAGTGATTTGTAATAAAGATTTTATGAATTAACAAAATGTTAAAACAAAAAGTAAAATCAAAGATCTACCGTCAATAATGCTTTTTTATAGATTGTTTTTTTGTTTCACAAATTTTTTCAGAAAAAAATTAAGTAAAGAGATTTTTTCCCTGAATTGAAGAAGAATACGATAGTTTGGTCTCTCATTGAACAATTTTTGGAGAGCTCTGAAATTGACGTTACGGTAAACCTGACCTTTCTAAATTCGAGCGCTGACTAATTTCATTAAAAAAAATGCCTCGTAAATTTTTAGTGGTTGACCTCGTAAAGCCGTACCATTAGATTTCTTATTTTATAGCCTCTCCAAATATCATGTTCAGTTTTCTTACAATGCACACCACCCCCTCTACTGTCCAGATCCCTAGCATATAGTCAGTCCTAGGAAAGAGATTATATTTAGAAAGAGCATAAAATAAGTAGTCTATCGGTACTATTTAAATTGTATTAGCAAGTTACATTTAGATACGGTCAACACTTTTATTATCCCCCCCCCCTAAGAAAAAGACAAATATATTCCCCTTCTTCTCAAGCAGTTCGTGGTAATGGACTGTAAGTAAGGAGCGACTCGACCGAATAGTAACTGAGACTCTATAAAGAGGAATTTTGATAACAATAGAGACATCAAAGAAATTGACTTTTTATGCTGATTCTAAGCATACGTTACCCATCAAAAGCTACGAACCTGAAAAAATTTGTCTGATTTACGAAAAAGTAAAGACACTCCTCCAAAAAGTCGAGCGACCATAGCAAAAATTACACCATCAGATTCAGCATATCAGAGAACCCTAGTGTAGAGATTCGAAGGTCTTATCTACAAAAATTCGGGATTCTGTATTTTTTTTCCACAGAAAAAAGATCACGGATGCATGTTTATTTATTTGTTTTTTTTCCAGAGGTGATCGTATTGGCCCAATGGTCTTAGAAGATCGGGAGGGAGCTCATTCGAATGGAAATGAAAAGATCTTGTGTCCTTTTTGAATGACCTAAAAGATTGGAGGGTATCTAGTCCCCTCCCTCTTCCATTTTTCCCCAGTGGCATCTGATCAAAATTTTGAAATAGCAATTTAATTCAGCTTAGTTGAAAGGTCCATGCTTTGGGTGGTGACCTAACCCCCCATAGTCCCTAGGGAAAGGGCTGTAAGTTATACAACTTGCCCATATTGCTCACATATAGTATTGGTTATTGGGAAAAAAATTCGGGGTAATTTTCTTCGGGGAGGGGAGAGGGGGGAGGAGAATTTTCCACGGGGAGAATTTTCTGTGAAGAGAAAAGTATCTGAGGGGATTATCCTGGAAAAATACGTAAGGGAAGGGAAGTGGATTTCCTGGCATGATTTGAAAAAAAATCAGAAATGAAATAAAAAAAGTTTTGTTCAAGTGAAATGAAGGAGCAGCACTAAAACTTTAAAATGAACAGAAATTATTCTGTATATGAGGGGGGTTTCCCTTCCTCAACGTTTGAATTTTTGCCCTGATTTTTAAGAAAGACTAATCGAATTATTTTGAATGAGGATTATTTCTAAAAAGCCTTAAGACTTTAGCGTTAAGAACAAGGGTTGATAAAAACGCAGCTCCCCATGGGCGTACGTAGCTTCTTGTATCGGGGGGGGGAGGCAGCTGATTCTGTGATGAAGGGCGGGGAGGGGGTGCTGAAGTTATATTTATCAGTTCACAAAACCTTACATTGCCAGCAAGTTCTATCACACCTATGAAATCTTTATTAATAAGTAATCACCAAAAATCATCAATAAGTTTCACCATTAATTTTCTTGGATCGGAGCTAAATATTTCCAAGACGCTATGGATAATTGCTTCTTGTTTGACTTTTATTCTGTCATTTCAGCTGTCTGTTTCCAGATTTTTCAACCCTATATCTTTTATCAGCTGCTTTTTTAGCCATATATCTTTTCCAACTGCTTTTTAAGCCTTCTGCTTTTTCAGCCATATCTGGTGTAAATTTGAAGTTCTAGGAGGAGCAGAATATCCCACGCCTCCCCCCTCCGTACACCTATGCAGTCCCCCTAATATAAAGAATACAATCTGTTCGTTTTAAGTCTTAACATTGCTCCTTACTTCCAATTGATGAAACTTGTTTTATTTATTTAATAATTGGATTTAGGAATTGACCCACTGTCTAATCTGATTTTCCTCCAACATATGAACATATTCTTATAATTGTATCAGTTTCTTGAACATTTTCCTAAATATCTGGAAACAAAGTTATTGCATATATATGCAGTACAGGCCTATCAAAAGTTATCCTTAATTCTCACCTCATCTTAGCTATCAACGACTTTTAGTATATTTTAGTATTCCCCTCCTCAGTTTCTCAAGCCCGAGTCTCGAAGCTGCTCAGAAATGGGCAGCTTGTTGGTTTTTCAAAGACTTAGCCTAACGTTCTAACGTCAAAAACGTTACAACGACATTAACGTTAACGACATTTCGTTAAAAACGTAATGTTTTTAGGACCCAAAACCAAAGAGTAACTTTTCACATAACACGTGTTAGGAACGTAGTGTCTTTGCTAGTACTGTCTCGGGCTGAAAATCTGACCAATATCCTGAAATCCTGGCATCCAATTTTTTTCCCTTGCCAAAGAGCCAAAAGTCTGATTTGGTTAGAAAATCCGACAATGTGGAAGCATTGAAAATCCATCAAAAGACAAATTAGCGGTGAAAAACTTTAGTATACCAAGTATTTCTTGGTATATTGTATATCTATCAAGTAAAGCAATTAGGACAGTGGCACTTACGTCCAGGGTTTCCAACTTTTTGGTCTATGAATGGGGGAACATCCAAAATCAAATATGTGTTATTTTTAGCTAAGACGTGTCCATTTTGAAATATCAAAAACTAGAGGTGATTGTTTTTAACAGTTTTATTATTGACCAAAAGACGTTTCATAAACCTCTTTCATAGTGAAAAAAACATCCATATAAAACATTCATACAAAATGACTTGGTATGGAAGCACGAACCTCATATAAAAATGTCGATCCCTAACTTTGGAAAAAATCCTTTACTTTCATCTCTGGCAAAACCTGGATGCTAAAAAAAAAAAAAAAAAAAAAAAAAAAAAAAAGCACTACTTTGCTGAAAAGTGACATTCATTTTTTACTAAAATACATATTGAAATGTTTCGTTTTAAGTCATAAAATTACAAGATATGTCCTTTTTTCGTCTTTTTGTGTTCCAAATTTTTAAAACATGTCACGTTTTTGCCCTTTTATGCCATTCTGTCCTTTTGACATAAAATGGGTCCAGTTGGCAACCCTGTTTGCGTCTAGTAACTGGTAGTAAATTGCAATTTATCAGACACTATCACTATTGCGCTCATTATCTAACCCTCTTGTAGTAAGGTTTACTGGAATGGAATGAGCATTTTCACTTAAAAATACAAGATAGCCTTTGAAAAAGGTAGAACTAAACTGTTGTCGTGCAACATCTCACCAGTCCTGCTCTTTTTGAATTTCGCCTTCCTACCCTTGGGCATAGTTGTAATGGTAGTCACAGTAGTACTAGTTGCAGGACTATTACCAGTACTACCAGTAATAGCACTAGTACTAGTAGCAGGAGTAGTATTAACATATTCCCTTTGGGTAAGTTGAACCTCCCCCTCAACAAGCCCTGGAATTTTCAACTTAATACAAATAGCTGTTACTATGTCTTTGCCGATACACCTTTTTGATAACCTGTGTATTCATACATTTGATTTAGAACAACTTCTCCCTCAACACTTCCTGAAATTTTCATCCTAATACTCTTGGCCTTACCAGTAGTTGCAACAGAAAAAGTAGTTGGATAAGTAGTAGTAATAGTAAAAGTAGGAGTGGTAGCAGTATTAGTAGTAGTGGGCATATATTGCCTTTTGATAAATTAATTTTCCCCTTTGAGCATTCTCTGAAAGTTCCAACTAAACACCCAAATCCAGACTTGAGATGCCCCCTTTTGAGAATTTGCATGCACATAGTGTGTTGTAATTTAGTTCAAATTTCTCCTCTATATTCTCTCAGATTTTCACCTTCATGCGCTTAGCCTTAATAGTACTAGTATCACTGCAGTAACGATAATAATGGGAGAATTAGCAGCCGTAATAGTGCTGTTATAGTAGTAGTAGGAATAGCGGTAGCAACAGTATTAATAGCCGTAGTAGCATCTACGTGTTGCCTTTTGGTCAGTTTTGTCAGTCAGTCGTTCCAAAAATATTGCTGATATACCCTTTTGACCCCCATCTCATCTCAGTACTCTTAGCCTTACAGGTAATTGCAATAGAAGCAGTAGTTGGAGTAGTTTAGTAGCAGTGGTGGTAGTAGCATTAAAAGTAACAGTGATAGTGGTGGCATACACATATTGCCTTTTGGTAAATTGATCTTATTGTTTAAGTATTCTCTGAAAGTTCCAATTTAACACCTAAATCCATTCTTGAGATACTCCCTGTTGATAACTTGCATGCATATAATGGACATAGTACATAGTTTACTTGTACATAGTTACCCCAACTTGTACATAGCCTAGTCTATAGCTAAATTTTGTCTCAAAAGAATGTTTTTTTTTTGTTTGGGGGGGGGGGGTAAATTTTTTCACAAAGAAGATTATATTTTATTTAATCTGTCAGGCGTTAAACAATTGGGTGTTAAAAATTAAGAAAATTTTATATAAAACAGGAAAAGAAAAAAAAAATACTGCAAACTTACAATTAGGCTGTAGAAACAACTGTCGGCTATCAATTTCAAAATCCAACTGAAGGCTGAAGCTGTATAGTAGTGAATATGTTCTATAATTCTATTCAACTTGAAAATAAAATTCTTGACTACGAATGATGTAAGAAATAGCAATTGGGAAACTGCATTCGAAATGATTCAAACTCATTTCATAAAGACGATACTTCTTTTGTCAACATATGAAGAACTGTGTATATTGCAATATTTGAAATTGCATACTGCATCTGTCTGGTTTTTATGCAGTGATAAAAGAGACGAAAATTAACGAACAAGAGAGTAGTGAAGAATTATGGTATGCAAAGTAATATTTGGCAGGGAAAGTCACTGGTGATAAATCGCTATGGGTGGCACGTGATTGCGTGATTTTCGGGGATTCGGGGAACCAAATTTTTTTTTCGGGGTGACACATAGATTTTCGGGGAAATCCCCGGAATTTCAGAGATGATACAAGTCCTAATTGTTCTAAAATCAAGAAATCAAAAAACTGAATCACACCAGAAAGAGAAGCTCCGACTTTGCGGTTGACGCAATAAAGAATTGCCACAAAATTAATTTAAAGTCAGCCGAACGCCATCGCCTCTGCCGGAGGCGGCACACCGGTGGCGCGCCGGCGGCGTAGCGACACTTTTGCGGCGGTCGACCGGGCTTCTCGTCGGCGGTGTTTGGTCGATTCTCCGGCGCGAGGGTATATATATATATATATATATATATATATATATATATATATATATATATATATATATATATATATATATATATATATATATATATATATATATATATATATATATATATATATATATATATATATAAATACAGACATCTGTTGATCCATAATTCAAGCACATTACATTAAAATGGAAGGGTAATAAATATCAGAGTAAAGTCAACAAACCACCTATTGGATTAACACAAGTAATATGGCCCTTTTCAGAAAACATAAGAAAATATACATACACATTTTTTTTTAAAGCGGGTATAGTCACTCCGAATTTCGCCACCTGAGAGTGAAATTATACTATTCTGAAAAAAAAATCCGAGATCTGCTATATTGCATGATTTTTTTTTTGCCTTTATCTAATGGTCTGTGTGAGGACACTGCGCAACACTCTACTGCTTAAAAAAAATATTTCTCAGAATACGTAAAAAAAATAAAGCGGATATAGTCAATCCGAATTTTGCCACATGAAAGTGAAATTATCCTATTCTTAAAAAAAAGTTCGAAGATGTACTATATTACATATTATTTTTCGTTTTTTCTAATGGTCTGTGTGAAGACTCTGTGCAACATTCTATTGCTTAGCGACATAAATTCGGTTTTATCCTGATCAACATATCAACATTTTCCTGAGAGCCAAATTATCCTACGACCAAAATTATCCTGCTTAATTGTTTTCGCTATCATTAACAGCTGAAGAAAAGTTAATTTTGCCCAAAAATTTATACAATTTTATTAACTGGACTATAGAGCGTCCAAAAAGGAAAGTTCAAGATTTTTAATTGCATTTTCTCAGAACTTTTAGAGGAGTATGACAATTTCGCTTTCAGGTGGCGATATTTCATTAAATATCTTTTTGATATGTAATTATCGGTGGCGATATTTAATAATCTTGGTGGCAGTTGTTGTTTTTTTTTGCTTAAACTGCATGTTTTCTTGTTTGTTTTTTTTTTGCATCGTGATCATCTTATGCAAAGTATAACAAGAGACAACAAGGAATTATACTAGGCTACTTTGTCATAAGAAGTATTTCCTCAGAGGTTAGGACTAGGCTGCAAATAATTCCCTGTTTTACCCAAAGAAGTTAATCGATATCTTGGTGGTGATATTTCATTAAATACCTATTCATTAATTTGCTTCCTCATTTTTGGCTGTCAGACCCTCACAATTGCAGCACATTTGTAATACGCATAATAAACACTGTCTAACCCTAACCTCTTAAAATCCGGAATCGGACGTTAAGCAAAAACCATCAAATTTTCAAGTCATTCCAAATTTAACCAACTTCACTATCGATGATTTTATCTCTAACACTCACCCGGTTGAAAATTTGCAACTCTCCGCCGATCTGTGATTGCAGAGCTCCCGTCAAGACCGAAAATAGCCCATAAAGATAGACAGTCAAAACAACATAGCACAATATTTATAGAAACCATCAGTACAAAAAAAGGAAAAAGAAAATCAAAAATCATAATTGCAGATGAATAAACTGCATAAAGTACGACAGCAATACTTTAAAATAGACGAAGAATATTCGCGGCTTCTTTGACGAGTCTTTCCCTCATTTTCAAGAGTCCGTCAACAATGTCTCCAGATTGTTCTTCAGGAAGTAACCAAGACGCAGCAAACTTCTGCATTTCCGCACTCAGCTGTATCTAAAAAAGCGAAAAGACTAAAATAAACAAAAATTGAGTTTAAAAAAATTATCATCTCAACATAAAATTAGGTGAAGAGACAAATAAAAAAGACTCGTGTTTAGTTGAATCCATATTTTGTTTTAGGAATTTATGTCCTCACCATAATCTTAAATAAAAACATGCATATAAAGCCTTGAAGCTAGGCAGAGGCGGTTTTAGAGGGAGGGGGGGGGACTGGCCAGGGAGCAGAAATTTTAGGGGCACAAAATTTCAAACAAGTAGTTTAACGGTTATAGTCACTTGTAGTTTTTGATATTTTATTTTTCTTAAAATAAAGTAGAGTGTGCAGTTGGCATTAAATATAAGCAAATGGGATCCGAGATTTTCATTTCTTCCATATCTTCATCACCATTCCCTGAAAACAAGAGCGGAGATTTAAGGTAACAATTTATTCACATAGTAAATACTGACAATTTGAACAATAACTGGAGATGTTTATCAGGCTCTGAGGCTAAAAACAAAACGAAACTAGACATTCAGGATCCACGTAATCTGTTAAGTATAATTTGTCATGTCCGTCTATTCCCAAGATAATAATGATGACAGATAAATACAAACTGTATATATTTGCGTGTCTGAGCTGAAGCAACTGACAAATTATGAATCCTGTTTCACCTCTCAACAATAATGAACTTAAAATAAATACTTTTTTAAATACTCGTATAAAAGAAGTTTTATTATACTAGTTATATTAAAACTTGGTTAATATATAAATTCAATAAAAAAAGGACTTAAACGAAAAAATTAAAACAGCACCTCATTGTCTGAAATCATCATGAGTAATGAAAGGGTAAGAAAAACAAAATAGTCTGCTGAAACAAAATATATGCAAATACAAAAAAAAAAAAAAAATATCTTCTACATCTAGATAACACTTCACAGCGTTTTCTGGAAAAATTTAGCCGGGCGAACATTGTGTCTGCTTTCATGTAGCATGGATTTCCCCATTCTAGAGGAATATTTTGTCGGATCAAGGTGTCTTGCCCTCTGTAGTGACAGACAGACCAGTAGTTATGGTGCCTGAAACTTAAGATCCTTGGCATCGTCCAATGTCCCTCAGACCGAAAGGCAACCTTTAGTCACGTCCTGAATGTGTTCGATGTTTCTCCTCTGTGTCCAATATTAGCCTATTGGGGTGTCAAGCCCACAACTGGAGACAATAGTGATTAGAAACTTGGGGGGCACAGAAACAGCCGAGCTAGGATTAGTATTTGACTAAAATCTTAGCTCGTACAGACTACAGTGAATTGGGTGTTATTTTAATTGCCATTTTATATACTTGAAGCCCTGTTTTTACTTTTTATAAATTTATACAAATTTGAAAATAGACCTCCAAATCTAATAGTTTAGCATAATATCCGAACCAATAATAGAAACCGTCCAATCCAACCCCGTGGGTAGCGGTTGGCTCGGACAATTTGTAAAATACTAAAAAACAATCGTTTCCCTTTTTGAAAAAAAATTCAAAGATAGTCTTAACAAAATACGCATGTTATGGTAAAATCAGAACTACAGAAAAACTGATGGTTTGGAAGATACATCATTTCAAAAAACCGTGTTCGGGTCAACCCCGACCTCCCCTAATGGAAACTGCCTATTTTCTGCCTTTTTTTTTTTACCGAGATTTCAGTCAGCTTTTGTTAATGTTTGTTCTGCCAATTACACAAGGCTGTATCAAGTGGGGAGGGGGGCGGGGTTAGGGGGTTTCAACCCCCCCCTCCCCCCGAAATGTTTTTCTGACTCGTAAAAACGTAACAAAAATGGATGTAAATACATTTTTATGCGTTTTTCAAGTCTTTTTGTGTCCCCCCCCCCCCAAAAAAAAAAATCCTGGACACGGCCATGCGAGTACATAACTGAAAACTATATATTTTCTGTTTTCTACTCAGAACTTCCATCTTTGTTACCTTACGCAGTAAGAGCTTTAAGGCATCTCTGTGTTTTAGAAACAATAAATGTCCGACAGCGCGTCAACCCCGCCAAAACCAAGTGTGTGTCGAAAACAACTTCACTATTTATATTTTACAACTAAATAGAAACCCAACATGCACTTGCTGTGCCTTTAAGACAACTGGGACATATTATAAAGAATTAAGTCATGTTTTAAGTTACTTAAGTGGTGTTTACACAAAATCCTGGCAGCTTTACATCCAGTGAATGGTCAAGCTCCAAGAAACCCATCCTGCCGTTTATCAAGCCTTCCAGAATGGGATGCATGCGATCAGACGTTCTTATAGATTTTATTCTAGGCTCTCCACTCATCTTATTATTGAGTAAGAGCTAATTTGCACTCTCAAAGCAGCTGATGACCTTGTTGACAAACGTGGTATAGAAGAGGTTCAAAGGTCCTTATGGGTTGGGTCTCGACCTGTCTTCTTTGTATGAAATTTTCTGATGGAGGGTATGTCACGGGTTTTGTATGGAACTAGTGAACAACATAAGGAAACGCCCGAGCCTAGGCAGCTAAGAGATTGTAAAGACAATCAGATCGTTATCGATTTCCCAGAAAAAGGATCACCAGTTGGATCTTCAACCAAGAAACATCACCAACGGTCTGACAGCCTACGAATCTGCCAACGTTGATTCTGCTAGAGATTTAGGCATAAAAATCATTGACTCCATGTCTGGAAAACTGGTCGCTGATTTTGCTCTTCGACGAAAACAACAGGCAGTTCAAATTACTACAAAGCAGAATCTAGGTGGAGATTGCAAAATAATGAACCCCACTCTTCGTTTTCAGAGGTTTATGACGCTAGCAAAGAGGATCAATCTCACAGAATCTGAGTACTTTCAACACAAACTGTGCTCCTACTCGGCCTCAGTTTTTTACACTTCTTGTAAGCTCCGTCCTCAGAACAAGACAGAGTTTGCCAAAGCTATAGCACTGGCTTGCAATATTGAGAAGTGCTCTACTCCCCTTTCCAAAGGCATTCGATATATCATTGACGGTGGAGGTCTTCTATAGAGAATTCCATGGGCCAAAAACGAAAGATACTCCGAAATCCTTTACCCTTATGCTACTTACGTGACCCAAAAGTATCCATCTGCAACTATTGTGTTCGACGGCTACGATGGTGGAGCTACCATAAAGGATATGGCCCAGTCGAAGAGAAGTCGTATAATCGACTGTGAAATCTTCTTCACGTCAGATATGCAGCTGAAGGTAAAAAAGGATGAGTTCTTGTCCTGCAAGAAAAACAAGGCCAGGTTTATCTGCGCGTTAGCTTTTTATCTCCGATCAAAGCGTTTCAGTGATGCAGATGTCCCAAATGTGCAATCTGCTGTTGATTCTTCCCGGTATTACGACACTACCGTCGTCGGAGATGATACTGATCTTTTGGTTCTATTGTGTTATCATGGTAACCTATCAAGCAAGAAACTATTATTTGCACCTGAGCCAAAGTCGAAAAATGCTCCCCAAATATTGGATATTCACAAATTGAAAGAGAAGCTTGGCCAAGAGACATGCCATCTGATTCTTTTTGCTAATATCATCTTAGGCCTTGACTCTACTTACCAGACCCAGAGCGTGGTAAAAGGCTTTGCTCCGAAGAAGCTACTGATAGTTGTCGATTTTCGTACATCAGCTCTAGTTTTCATACTGAAGTCAGCTTCGAAGGAGGAAGTAAGGGTTGCTGGAGAAGACGCTCTGACCATCATATATGGCTTATCAAAAGGTGGAAATCCGAATGAACTCCGCAGGGAAGTGTTTTTAAAAAAGGTGACCACTGCTAGCACGTTCATCCACCCAGAACAGTTACCACCTACTTCTGATTCGACTAAATTCCGCAGTTACAGGGTTTTCTACTAAGATCAGATATGGAGTGGAGTTCCGGATTCTGAACTTAAAGCCGAGGAATGGGGTCATAAAAATAAACAGGAAATATTGGGCCCACTAACTACTGTTACCTCACCAGCACCTTGACTGCTCTTGGAAATTGTTAAATGGTCCTTTTAACTAGAATATAGCTCAACGAGATATGGTTGTCTAAAGAAAGCTTATCCTATGATGCAGTCTTTAAAACATGTAAAGGGATTGTATCCTCTGCATTTGCAAGTGTTAGAAGCCATAACTATGAAGAGAACGTCGACGCTTAGATACCTGAATTAAAAAGAACAAGTTGTGAACACTAGTCGGACTTTGATTCGGTCTTTCAAATGTTCATGAAGTTGATTCGATAGTTTTACCAGTTGTGAAGACTAGTCAGTGTGTTGATAGTAGTTTATTCTAAGAGGGATTTTAAATATTAGTCGCTGAAAACTAGTTTCATAGATGATTTCCCGTTTCTAATATTTTTAATGTTTTAATAAACATCTTGCAATCACTTTTTTTAGGCCGACCCATCAGGTGATGGAGCCAGCAACGATCATATTCAGGCTTAGCAATTATTAGATCTCAAAACAGACAATTTAGCCAGCGAAAGATGGTCTGGTAAAAAAAAATGGGGGTCACGACGACGAGAAGCGTAAAAGCCTCATATTGATGATTATGGAACATTTTTATATACCGTACACCAAATTTAACTCCATTTTCGCACTCATCTCATCTTTGTACATCGGAATAATAATTCAGTTCAAGAAAACGAACAATTACCGGAACTTAATTTTTTTTTGTTAAGAAAGTGTGAAAACTGACAGGATACGCAAAAAAAAAACTAGTTTTGCATTGACCTAGAATGTGCAACTTTGGATATGTTGTTCAGCTTTTTTACCTCTACAACAACGGTGTAAAAATCATTTTAGAAATCTGTCGCAATTTGTTTTCACCAACAACCGACGAATTGGTGGACAATAAGTGCTGAAAGAAACACGTCAAATGAAAATAAAAAAGTGCATATTGATGAATATGAAACGGGGCTTCTAGTAGACATTAAATCAGGTTAATTTATTTTTGGGCTCAGCTCATCATTTTATGTCAGAATAGTTGCCTTCTGATAGTACGGTGAAAAAGAGGTCACAACGCTGAGAAGGGTAAAATCACATATTGATGATTATGAAACCTTTTTCTGGTATATTATACATCAAATTTGCTTTCATTTTCTGGCTCAGGTCTTCATTTTACATCGGGATGTTATTTCATATACAGAAAAACGAACATTTACCAACAATTAATTTTTTTTAGAAAAAACTGAAAAAATTGACACTACAACATGGTGTTAAAACCATTTCTGTTGCAATTTGTTTGGGGTCAAACTCTAGTTTGCCTGTACTATTTCCTTTGAAACATGGATCGACACTCAAAGTTTTGTCAAAACAGTGTTTCCACAACAACTCGGTCGAAGCCACTTGCTCTT
Organism: Artemia sp. Qi Xiang Cuo; assembly: GCF_049724085.1. Taxonomy (NCBI): domain Eukaryota; kingdom Metazoa; phylum Arthropoda; class Branchiopoda; order Anostraca; family Artemiidae; genus Artemia; species Artemia sp. Qi Xiang Cuo. The sequence goes on from NC_142812.1 coordinate 50,256,130, forward strand.
CCTTGGCTGGTCATTTCGGTTTTAAATCCTTATTCCTCTTTAAAAAGAGACCAATCAGTTTTTTGAAGCACTTGGTTTCTTTGACCAGTCTATGGGAGTAGCTACAAAGGTTGTGACATCTAAATGAGGTTTTGACATCATGGTATATTCCTAGTAAAAGTTGTGCTTCACTCTTTTATTAGGTTCCAGCTTACAGAAAGTCAAAGCCTCTTTCTTGTATTGAATTTATATGCACAAAAGAAACATAGCAAGGAATCATGTTTGCAACAATAGCTGCAAGCTTCTTAAAAGGGAATGTATTTCCTTTTTTACTGGGTAGAAAAATTTATTGTCAAGGATTCATCTGTGTTTCTACCCTAAATACCAGCCTTTTAGAGACAGGGTTGGTTCGAACACAAAATATCCGAACCAACCCCCATTACCATGTCCGGCCAAACCCCATGAGTCCTCTTTCAACATAAAAGTAATTTGAAACATAATTTCAATCGATGGCTCCAAATAGTTTGCTCTAAAATCTTCCTGTGTGAGCTACCCTTTTTCCTAAAAAATTAACCTATTTCAAATCTAGAAGCCTGGTTCACTCTTAAATTCCAGACAGAGAACGTTGAAAAAAATTCACGTCAAAAAACACTTTGCAAAATAAAAAAAAAGGTTGTATGTATTTAGATCCAAACTAGCATTATAATAAGGCGATACATAATGTACCTATCTTGATTGTTTAAAAATGTTTGCTAAGTCCACTAAGGGTTCATACTTGACTGTCCAGACCAATCCCGACCTCCTCTATATATTTGGCATAATAAACATAGGGGAAAGCTTATCGAAATCTTGTTGCGAAAAAAAGTTACAAAATTTTATAAATCAACAAGAAAGCCAAACGCTCTTTTGCGCCACAAAGCCAATATTTTTGGCTAAAAAGGGGTCAAATCGGTATTCAAAAATGGGTTCTTATATATACAATCAATCCAAAATTACTGAAAAACCTCAAGCATTACCCCAACAATTCAGCCGCTCGCAGTCACACGGTGGCACTGTTGTTCATTAAGGTTTACATATTCTATAATCAGAAAAAACTTTGAGTCGCCAAAGACAGATGTAAAGTAACATGCTGCCAAATAAGCATACAAAGGCAAAGGTAAGATATCCCCTAGAAAGATATTTGGCTATCTTTCAAAGACATTCAAAAACTTAGACCTAGGAGCGAATGCTGCGCTTTCAAAACAGTCAGTCAGACCATTGCCCGAAAGGGTGAACTTAAAACCGTGCTTTAATTTCATTGATTTAATTTTATGACGTATTTTCGTAGGCCAATCAAATTACATCTTGAACAAATATCAGAAAAGGAGGGCAAATAACCCTGTCGTTTTTACCCGTTGGTAATATGTCGAATTTTTAACCATAGAAAGCACACACATTTATACCAACGAAATAAGCGAAAAGGTTTTGTAGTAAGGAGCGATTCAAGCTAACAGCAACCGAAATCAGAGGCAACGCTATAGCGTACCCTATAGTAAAGGCCGTAAGGCTTCAAAGTTCTATTATTATTTTTTTCCAGATGCGCTTCTTATGGAAGTGGTGGCGGTACAAACTTCGAAGGGGAGTTATTCGATTGAAAATCGGAAGTTCTAGTACCCTTTTATAAGCAAAACGGGATCTGAGGGGAACTAGGCTCCCTTACGCTCTCTTTCCCCAAATGCTTCCGATCAAAATTTTGAGATAGCCATTTTGCTGAAAATAGTCTAAAGATCAGATCACAATAACTGCAGGGTTGACCCCCCCCCCCGATCCCGAGGGCAAGTGTTGTAAGTTATGCCTCGGAGGTATAAGAGTTTTGACTCGTTATCAGTCAAAAGTGATTGGAGAGCAATTACCCCCCCCCCTCACCAAGCCCTCTTTTCCCCAAATGCATCCGATCGAATTTTTTAGATAGCTATTTGACCAAATAGACCAAAGATCAGATAACAATAATCGCAAGGTCAACACAACCCCCCAGAGCCCGAGGGCGGGTGTTGTAATTTATGCCCCGAGGGCATATGAGGTTTTTATGGAAGGGATGATCGTAGGAACTTTGTAGGAGGCTCATTTGACTTGAAACTAAAAGTTCTAGTTCCTTTTTTAAGAGTCAAAATTGATCATAAACAACACGTAGAACAGTAGAGAAATTTTGTATAAGACAGTGGAATGCAACTTTGAATGAATATTTCGGCCCTAATGTCCAAGGGCCGTCCTCAGCACAACACAAGCAAAAATATAAAAATAAAACTTCCATTAAAATGCGTACTTTAAAGCTAAAATTTTTTTTTAAAAACTTTTGAAGCAGCCCTAGCATCAACTTCAACGAAGTTCAACCAGGAAATTACCACCCTACCCCCTAACTCCCTCCCCTAGATACGGCCTTGAGTGTATACTCTTTTCAGCGGAACGGAGAAAAAATGTTTTACCCTCTTCCACAAACACAAAATTCTAATTATCTTCACTCCCCCCCCCCTAAAAAAAATTCTGAGTTTCAACTGGATCCCCTCGCTGAAAGACAATACAAGGTATACATGCCAAACTACGCATAAAATTCGTCACCTTTAAAAGAAAGCTACAAATTGTATTCAATTTCGTTTTGCTTTCAGATAAAAAAAAAGAAGGAAAAACATACTCTCGTTTAGGAGCCTACTGACGGTTCACGTCCCGTTGCATAAATTACGTGTTTGTTCGCAGACTGGTTATTGGCTGGGAGGTACGGACACTTACAATATGTTAAATTAAAATCAATACTGCAAAATAAACATCTGTAATTTGGCTAACGACGACTAAAGAAAAAATTATGGTAGTAGTAGTATGGTAGTAGCAATGGTAGTATGGTAAATTATGGTAGTAGTAATAAACAAATTAGAGAAGCTTCTCTAGAAGTTTCTAACTCCGACCTAAAAGAAAATATGGAATTATATATATTTTTTTTCTTTGAGAAGGAATATCATGGATGTGTCTTTCTGTGTTTGTTTTTTGCTTTTCTCAAGGTGGTACCGTATCAAACCAACAGTACTCAAAAATCGGGAGAAGAGCTCATTCAAACGAAAAATAAAAGTTCTAGTGTTCTTTTTAAGTAGCTAAAACGATTGCACCCAGAAATATGGCCTTTTTTGCTATTTTGTCGTACCGAACAACATTTTCGACCCATACAGGACCAAGTTGCTATTGCTTGAAAACTTCACGATGTCCCATGGATTTAAAATGATCGACAACTATATACTGTGCTACCCAGTTTAATAGCTATTGCTACTAATCGGTAGCGTACCTGTTCTTAAGGCATACATTCCCTCAGAAATAAGCCACTTTGCGACAAGCCTAAAGCTGTGAATTGCACAAAAGAACAAGGTACTTATATCACTAGATTCCTTTATGTTCAGATCTATCAATTCACCGAACTAGAATTATGATATTACTTATAATTTTTCTTCGATAAGGATCTCAACCTCCTCAAAAATAGGAAAATTAGAAAAACTTAAAACTTAAAAACAGGAAAAACTTAAAAAACCCAATACAATTAATTTCAAAGATTTAATTCTGTAGAACAGTGGTTCTCAAGCTGTGGTACGCGTAACCCTTGGGGTACGCAAAAATTTGTAGTAGGTACGCAGCTGGCCAACAAAAAAATAAAACAACCCTTTAACTCTATGACTGGCAATTTTATTTATATTTTATCTATAGTTTACTTAGTACCGGTAACTGAGAAGGAGTACCTAAAATATATTGTGGGTAAAAAGGGGCACAGTGTCTAAGTAAGTTTGCGAACCTGCTGTAGAACCTGGTGTAGAAACTGCTATGGATATGGTTTGTTCTGAAACTGCTGAATACGAAACTCCTTAATACGACGTAATCTCTACTCTAAGAATACACAACTGTAAAAAAAATAAATAAATGGAAAATACAGGTAAAGGGTTAAATAAAAACCAAAAAAAAACCCCCAAAGACTATGGAAAATCCCTAATTGCGAAAAACTTTGGTCAGTTATCAAGGCCATATCCAGGAGGGCGAGGCTTACCGGGTTCCCCCCCCCCCCCCCTTCCCCCCAATTTTGTTTGACTCGTAAAATAAAATACATAAAAAAGTCTTTGATGCGTTTAAGTTTATATAGCTATGTAACCATAGCTCTCGGCTATGATTTGACAGTAAACATTTTCGCCTTTGGTTTATGTATTAATACCATTGGAATGCAGAAAAATAGCTCACGCACGGAACATAAACCTTAAAGTCATGTAGTCCATTTAAAATAAATGGTCAATGAAGACAATTGTTTAAAGCTTCATTTGACTATGTTAGTTAACTTCAGACTTAATAAAATTATGGACAATAGTAAATTATGGTGCGCCAGCTATTAATAAGGATAGTCAGGGTCTTTCTTGGGGTGGGAGAGTTTGAAGCCTCAAAAAGTACCATTCTTTTTTTTTCAAATTCATTCGGTCGCTTAAGTCACTTGTTACTACATAAAAGAAATTTAAGTGCCAGAAAAACTATGTTAGTCCTCCGATAAACTTTTAAGCTACCAATCAATTTACAAGTACTGATAGATATAATTTAACAGCAAGGAGTAGGGCTTTGTAGGGACGGTAGCCCCCATTATATCTCCAAGGACCAACTAAGAATTCAGAGAGCCCATGCATAGTGTTGACTTGCTTATTTTAAGTTGTCAGGCCCTCCACAGCATTATTTACTGTTTTTTGTTGTTGCTTATAATACACAAACAAGCATCTATCAGTTTTAATTTAATATATCAATGAGCTTTAATATTCAGGAAAGTTCAAACTAAAGCAAAAACAAAAAAGGAAAAAAAGTAAGAGAGAGAGAGAAAGAGAGAGTGAGACAGAGAGATGGAGAGAGAGATTGGGCGTCACTCTTATTCCCAACATTTTAATTTTAAACATCCAAAAGTTTGCGTTGATTACGATATTTGGCAGAAAACGATGATTTACAAAAATGTATATCTGTAATGGAGGGAGGGATGAAAAGAGAGAGAGAGAGAGAGAGAAGGTTAGCCTTTCACGGACAAGCCTTATTAATGTTTAAGAATATTGGCTAATTTTAGAACAACGGTCAGATTTTAAAGTGTCGTTAAAACGATAAGGAAAAACAGGTGGTCAAAAGGCAAAAAAATAACAAGAGCTTACCTTTTCTTTTTCAATTGGTGGTGCAGGCCTGTCCCAATTACTTAAAAAGCGGGAACCAGATTGCATGTTCTCAATATACTTTTTATACACATCGGAATGACTAATGCGGTGAGGCCTTGGGGGGACAGATATGAACATTGGAGCTGGATCAGGAAGACTACGGGACGGTGAAGAAGGCAAAGTAGGAGCTGGAGTCGGAGCTTTTCGTTCAACATTAGTATGGACCTCTTCAGTAAGAACCGGAGTTTGAGATTGGGGAGGTGGGGCAGGCTGCGAGGGTTGTTGCTTTACCTCAACAATTCGTTTTTTGACCAGGGGTTTACTTTTGTCGACAAGACTAGCCGGCCGTCCTGTATTTTTTTGGCAGTGTACCTCCCTGACATGACGCAACAGACGGGCCCAATTGGGAAAAGGTGGCAGACCTTTTTTCACTCGACTGCACCCTTTCCATTGACAATGCAAATTTGAATCATCAACCTTATTTAACTGATTCAAGTGAGCACACGGATCAATGCATACATGATCCTGTAAATCAACCATGTCTTCAAAAACAATTTCACAACCAGCCCACAGACATTCAAACAATGCATCTTCGCGAATAGGCGGTGTAGAAGGCGCAGGTTTGGGCGTTTCCGGTGCTGGAGTTGTCACACCCATTTGAGCTCTAAGAATAGCCGTTTCGGCTGCACTTTCTTCATTTAATTTAATTGCTTTATTCTCAAATAGTTGACGTTCTGTAGGACTGAGTTTTTTCCATTCAGTTCCAACTAAACGACTTATTTCACCAAATTTACTCTCAGGATTTTTTTGTGCTAAGCTTTTCCTAAATTCCGAGGCATAAACGATATATCCAGTTACAACTTTACTCTTAAGGACACCATCCTTATCTTTCTTGGATTTTCTTCCAGGAGTGACCATAGAACTCATACTTGTTTCTCCAGTAGATCCTATAGAAGCTGGAGGTCCATCCATAGAATCTTCACACAAAGATTCTGGAGCCTCAACCACCAAGTTGGCACTTACTGGAGTAGCAGGAGGTTGTATTTTAATTTGAACCGGTGGAGGTTCTTTCCTAGGTATAAGATTTTTAATGAAATAGAAGAACTCATCCTTTTTTACAGCAGGGTCATGATTATGACGCTTTAATCCACCCAAAGGCAAGCCACGGATTTCACGGCGAGCTTCCTCATACATGGATTCACAAACATAAACATCTGTCTCACTAAACTCAGTTGGCCTCATTGTAGTGTATTCATGGTAGTCAAGAACAGCACACCGTCCAGTTATGCTGAGTATAGGATTACTATCTTCAATTGAACTCAAAAATACCTCTTGCTTATAGCAAAGTTTCGGAGGCATTGCCATTTCTACAGGAGTGACATACCAGGGTCCATGAAAATAGGCAATGGCATCTGGGCCTAGCCACATTGAATCAATTTGAGCAATTAACTGACGGCCATTTTCGCCTCGGACATAAACACAGTCACCTGTCCGCAGTAAACCAGCAGGTGTTTGGAACTGTTGAAAGTAAGTTGTATTCATTGGTGCATCTGGTACAAGCAAGTCAATATTTGGGTATCTTTTTTCAGGCATAGTTGCCAATTCTTCCAGCTCCATAATCTCCTCTTTGTGCTTCAAAACTCGTTCCTTGAAAACTGACCTCACCTTAATCGGCTCAAGAGGCTCTTCTCTAGGTATAATTTCAACGTCCATAGGAAGGTCCCAGCATAAGATCTTTATTTTTCTGAAGTGTCGTTGCCGTGAATTGTAGCGGCTTTCACAAACAAAAATATCTTTATCTTGAAAGCCTTCTGGTTTTAATCGAAAATAATCTTTAACAGGCATGACGTAGCATTTACCAACAACTTCAGAGAGTGGTTGTGTCTGATGGATTTCTGTCTTGAACACTTCGTTCATTAAGAAAAGACGGGAAGACAAGTGATAGGTCTCTATCGGCCGTGCAAAAAAATTACCAAAGAACATCTTTTGTCCATCTTTGCTTGTTGACAAGCGGATAATTTGAAAAATACGCGGCTCTAACCCTTTTTCCTTATGGTCAAAATAGACAAAATCTCCAGGCTTATAAATTTCTTTATCAATACTCAAACTGTCAATGTCAGACTTGGTGGATTCATCTTCAGCTTTCAAAGCATCAAAGTCATCTTCTTGCTGTTCATAAATTCTTTTTGAATGCTTTAAAGTTTCTAAATCTCTGATCAGATCCTCAGGTGTATAATTTAACGCAGGAGAAGACAGAACTGTCCCATTTTTGCATAAAAGGTTTCTGTGATGAATATAAAACTTTTGCATTTCAATACTGTCTTCAAACGTCTGGCTGTCAGTACGGGTCAACCGTCTGGCCCTTTCAAAAAAGACAAATAAATCTTCTTGAAAGGTGTCTAGACGTTTATAAAGCCCTTTATCGACACGTCGTTTTATTAAATCCAGGGACAGACCCCTAACCTTTTTCCCATTAATTTCATCATATTCAGGAAGCTCACACATAGAGTCTGAATAATGACGGCCTGATTCGTCTTCTTTATTATACATAGTCACGAAAATTTCCATCATCATTGCTTGTATAGTGCCACTAACATCAGGCAGCCCGTCATCAGATACAGTATTCAGTTCAATTTTCTTTTGCATTGCTATCAGTTGTAGTGAGAGGGCATCACGATAAAGCTGAGACTCTGGCTCGTTGTATTTACAGGCATTGTCAAACATAATCACCATATCCTTTAAAAGTTCGTCTAAAGTCGAATACTGGTTACCACGCACCTTAGTGCCAATTTGCTCAAGATCAATAGGATTTTGGATTAACTCGTAATAGTCAGGATAGTCTGCTTTAGATGGTTGCCTCAAGAAGGCCATTGCTAGATGACGGTCTTGCTCATCAACATATTCCCTAACCGCATCATATAATGATCGGATTCGAGCTTGAATGCCAGTTCCTACAACTCGTTTTCGATACCCGCCACGTTTTGATGCAATACCCATAGATCTTGCCTTATCCATCAACACTCTTTCCAATAAATCTGCATCGTCGTATATTACAGATCCTTCTTCATTGAAAAGACGACAATTATTAAACATTAGCTTAAAGTCATCAATCAGATCTTCTTCCAGTTGATACTTATTCTCTTTCATTTTAGCTTCAATTGTAACCATGTCCATTGGTTCAAGTATTACTTGATAATACTCAGGATAAAGTTTTTTCGACGGCTTTTCTAAAAATGCTACAACTGGTTGTCTACCATCTTCTTCAACATAATCCATAACCATTCGAAATAAAATGCGGAGACGAGACTTAAGGTCTATCTCACCTTCCTGAGCTACACTTTTAGCCACAGTACCAGATTTTCTTCCCCGTTTCTTTTTCTCTGGCAATTCTTCCTCTTTTCTATCATATATTTCATTCCTATCATATATTTCATGCAGTTTTTCTTGCATATGTATCTGTAATAGGACTGCATTTTTGTACCATTTGGTGTCACTTTGGTGATATTGTTTTGCACTTTCAAACATGATATTGAAATCGCCTGCTAATTCAGCAACAGTTCCATACACGCCTGCAAGGAGCTTCTTTCGAATAGACGAAAAACTAACGAGATTTTCAGTCGAAGTATAAAAATCAGGAAACCATCTTTTACTAGGCAAACGAAGAAATAGCTCTGATGGTTTAAAATGGTTTACACTGTAGTTTCTTAATTCAGTAAAAAGTTGCCATAAGGGATCATCAGGGTCTCCATACACTTTATCTTCGACTGTTTCTTCTACGATATCTTCATATTCCATTTCAGCAACTTGGACAAGGAATGAGGGACCAGCTTGCTTCTTACGCGCTCGCAGCCGTCCTTGTTCACCTTTTGATGGTTCAATTTTTGGGGTTCCTCCGCGTTCTAACTCTTTCTTTTTGTCAACAATTAATTTTCTTAGGGATTTGGCCCGTTTATAAATCAAAGAACCAGGTTCATTGTAGGTACACGCATTCTTTACAATTTGGAGAAAATCAGCTTCCAAATCGTTAAAAGTTGGATAAGCATTTTTTTGGATCTTCATTGCTATCAATTTCAAATCAACAGGATTTTGAATGACATCATAATAATCCGGGTATAGTTTCTTGGAAGGTAATAAGAGAAATGGAGTGTGTATTAGCTCCCCATCTATATCAACTGCTTGCATGACTGTACTGAAGAATTCATCAGCAACGTCCAAATCAAATGGAGGAGGGGAAGCAGGTACTTCCTCTTGAGATGGTGCAGGTGATTCTTGCTTCTCAGGTTTTTTGCCTTTATTTATTCGCAAAATAATCTTATCTTTCTTTTCTTCAGTCTCAATTGGGATATTAAATAATTTGCACCTTTCTGACAAAAATTGCTCCCATAATCCTTCTGCATCTTTAAATTCTTGACTTTCAGATTTATAATAGGATTTTGCATTCCCAACTAGCAGCTCAAAATCACTAGATAGCTGAGTAATGTCTTTATATTCGTCAGTCCTCATTTTCTGCTGAATTTTTAGCATATCAATTGGGCTTGTGACAGATTCGAAGTAAGTTGGATCTTGCCGTTTATTTGGCGCCCTTATAAATGATTCACATAAAATACTGCCGTCTTCTCGTTTAACGCTGCGGAGATGGTCAACAAGCTGCTGGAGCAGTTCAGAACTGTCTGTTTTAGTTTCCCCTCTTTTTCGCTTTGCTGGTGGTTGTGGAGTACTTGAAGCACTTGTCTCAGTTTCTGAATCTTCCTCTTCTTCTGCAGCAGTAGATGAACGACCTAGAATTGAATTTAAACTTTAAAGTGGCATCTATATACACAAACTCTGTTGTTTATATTTTAGTTATTCACTATGATAAAAAAAAATGAATAATTTATATCTATTCTTTGGATTGTTAGGGAGGTGCTTTCGCAAACTCTCACCGCCGGAACTAAATTTAAGGGCTTGGAGCAGGTTTGAATTCCAGGTCCGGTTTTATCAAGCAGAGATCAATCAGAGTACACCATTATAAGATTATTGAAAAACTACAGAATAATATAGAACTATTATACGGTATAGAATATAGAAAACTAAACAATAATCTTGGAGCCGTGAAGATCAATGAAAACCAATGGATGGATGAATGGAAGTGTTTGAGGAAATGGTGGACATGAGAGGGGGTTAGTTGCCCTCCAATCACTTCTGGCTATTAAAAAGGGCACTAGCCCTTTCAATTTCCAATCGAATGAGCCCTTTTTGAAATTTCTACAACAAGGCGTTCTATAAAATCTTATATGCCTCAGGGCATAACTTACAACCCTTGCCCTGAGGGCTGTTAGGGATTTGTCATCCTCAAAGACATAATTTCCGGGATCTTTCGACTACGTTGAACAAAATGGCTATCTAAAAATTTTGATTGGATGTGTTTGGGGAAATGGTGGGCGTAAGAGGGGGGTTACTTGCCCTCCCATCACTTTTGACTATTAAAAAGGGCACTAGCCGTTTCAATTCACAATCGAATGATTCCTTTTTGAAGTTTCTATGACAACACTTTCTATAAAAAAAAATTGTTAATTGGATGTGTTTGAGGAAAGGGTGGGCATGAGACGGGAGGGGGGGGGGGGTAGCTGCCATCCAATCAGTTTCGACCAGCATATCAAAAAGGTCACTAGCCCTTTCAATTTCCAATTGAATGAGCTCTTTTTGAAGTTTCTATGACAAATTTTTTTGTAACCTTATCTGCCGCCTGATTTTGAATTGAAGTTATCAAGTATTTTACAGTAGGTTGCATAGGTTGCATCAAGACATGGCTAATTGTAGACAGAGATAAGCCAAGACAGATATTCCAACCATTGCCTTGAAGGCTGTGAAAGGGGGAGGGGTGTCATCCTCAAACATCTAATTTCCAGAACTTTCAACTACGTTGAAGAAAATACCTATCTCAAAATTTTAATTGGATGTGTTTGGGGAAATAGTGAGCGTGACAGAGGGTTAGTTGCTCTCCAATCACTTCCGACTATTAAAAAGGGCAATACCCCTTTCAATTTCCGATCAAATGAGCTTCTTTTGAAGTTTCTACGACAACACTTTCTATAAAAATCTTATATGCCCCCAGGGCATAACTTAAAACCCTTTCCCTGAGAGCTCTGCGGGGGTTATCATCCTCAAAGACCTAATTTCAAGAACTTTTAACTACGTTGAACAAAATGACTATATCAAATTTTGATTGCATGTGTATAGGGAAATGGTGGGCGTAAGAGGGGTGTTAGTTGTCCTCCAGTTACTTTCAACTATTAAACAGGGTACTAGCCCTTTCAGTTTCCAATCGAGTGAGCCATTTTTTAAGTTTTTACGACAACGCTTTCTATAAAAACTTTATAGAACCCCAGGACATAACTTACAATCCTTGCCCTGAGGGGTTTGTCATCCTCGCACACAAAATTTCCAGAACTTCCAACTACGTTTAAAAAAATGCTCATCTCAAAATTTTGTCTGGATGTGTTTGGGGAAATTATGCATGTGAGAAGGGGGTTATATGACCTCCATTCACTTTTGACTATTGAAAATGGCACTATCCCTTTCAATTTCCAATCAAATGAGTTTTTTTGAAGTTTCTATACAACACTTTCTATAAAAACCATATATGCCCCCAGGGCATAACTTACAACCCTCGTCTTGAGGGCTCTGATGGGGTTATCATTCTCAAAGACCTAATTTCCAGAACTTTTCACTACGTTGAACAAAATGGATATCTCAAAATTGTGATTACATGTTTTTAGAGAAATTGTGGGCATGAGAAGGGGGTTAGTTGCCCTCCAATTACTATCAACTATTAAAAAGGGCACAAGCCCTTTCAATTTCCAATCAAGTAAGCCCTTTTTGAAGTTTTACGACAACGCTTTGTATAAAACCCTTATACGCCCCCAGGGCATAACTTACAACCCTTTGCCCTGAGGGCTTGGGGGGGGGGGGGTATCATCCTCAAAGACATAATTTCTCGACTTTTCAACTACGCTTAACGAAATGTCTATTTCAAAATTTTGATTGGATGTGTTTGGGGATATGGTGAGCATGAGAGGGGGGTTAGTTGCCCTCCAATCACTTTCGACTATTAAAAAGGCACTAGCCCTTTGAATTTACAATCAAATGAGCCCTTTTTGAAGTTTCCACGACAACGCTTTCTATAAAAACCTTATATGCCCCCAGGGCATAACTGACAATCCTTGCCCTGAGGGTTGTGAGGAGAGTGTCTTCCTCAAAAACGTAATTTCCAGATGTTTCAACTATGTTGAACAAAATGGCTATCTCAAATTTTTGATTGGATGATTTGGGGAAAATGGTGGGTGTAGAAGGGGTGTTAGTTGCCTTGCAATCACTTTTGGCTATTAAAAAGGGCACTAGCCATTCCAATTTCCAATCAAATGAGCCTTTTTCGAAGTTTCTGCGACAACTCCATTCATATGAAGTGCCCTGGTCTAAAGGAAAAAATAAAAATAAATAACACATTGTGCCAAAATTGTCCTTTACTTAGGCAGTGCTATTGCACTGCCTATAATTTACTGACATTTTCAACTATTCTGAACAAAATGAGTACCTCAGAATGTTGAGCAGATGTCCTAATGGATTACAAAAGGACCAGATATAAAAAACAAGTTCTAAGACTTATTTTAGATAATCACTTTTGACTTTTAAAAAAAGCACTAGAACACTATTTCCAATCGAATGAGCATCCTCCGAAGTTTCTATGTACAAGAGGGGGGGTGATGAGGGTGCATTCCCCTCCCATACAGAATAAATTCTACTCGTTTCAGGGTTTCATTTTACTCTTGACAATCATAATAAACACACAGACTAGAAACATTCTGGTAATCAAGGGAGGTTAGATATCGCTTTTTGACCCCCCTCTCCTAGAACTAATAATATATTTATCAGAAGGCTCAATGAGAGTGAGGATGTTTGGGATTAAAATACTTTCTTTGATACATTTGAATCCCCCCCTCCTACCTACAAAATGACCCACTGTCCCTCCTTCATAATAGCTGATGCACACTTATACATCACCGCATATAATTTATGAAGTGTGAATCCAATTAGTTTAGTTAAATGAAGCTTTAAAATAGATGCCAGGATCACTTTACTGCAATAAAAAGCGAGGCATTACCCTGCAGCACCCTTATTCAGGCTTAGTTCAAATGAAGGGAAATGAGAGATTAATTCCTATTCCCATCCCATACCCCTTCCTATATTTACCTGAAGGCTCGAAGATTTAAATAATTTGGGTATTTGAAATGTGCTCTTTTAGACATTTGGCAGTTAGCCCCCTCCTTCCTATGCAACGGCTTGCCGCCCCTCCTTAATAATAACTGTTGCATAACTATACAATCTTCTTTGTTCTTTTTATTTGTCTTAATTTCGCTTTGGCTGCTCAATTTTACATTTGCAGAGAACTATCCAGGGGAATTTGGTGAGGGTGGGGTGGGTGATTTTCCAGGGGAGAATTTTCAATGGAGGGAAGTATTTTCTGTGGCGGAATAAGCCAGGCCCCATGAAAATCTCACTATCAGAAACAGCATATCAGAAAGTAGAAGTGACCCTAAAGCCCCCACGATTCACCCCTGCTGCCACCTACAACTTTTTTTAACACCATATATGGGCATAGAACCACGTGGTTTATGGTTTTTGTCAATGTGAATGAAAAAACAGGAATTTTGTCGCATTTATGGATGTTTTCTTGGATGGTTATGTGTGTTGGTCGATTTATTTGATGTTTTTCATGGATGTCTAATGGTTTTTGTCAGTGAGAATTTGAAAAACAGGAACTTTGTCACATTTATGGATGTCTGTTTTCAACAACAGCAATTCATGTCTGTTTTATGGTTTTCTCAGTGAGAATGAAAAAACAAGAGTTTTCTCACTTGAAAAAACAGGAATTTTATCACATTTATGGTTGTTTTCTTGGATGGTTATGTGTGTTGTTCGATTTTTGTGATGTTTTTCTCTGATGTCAACATCAAATTATGGATGTTTTATGGTTTTTTTCAGTGAGAATTTGAAAAACAGGAACTTTCTCACATTTATGTCTGTTTTCATGGATGGTTATGTGTGTTGTTCGATTTATTTGATGTTTTTCATGTCTGTTTTATGGATGATCCAGAAATAGTATTTGATGTTGTTGTTCAAGTCAAATGTTATGACTTTCCCGGAAACAGTTAGATCACATGTTTCCTTCTCGCCCAATCAAAGGGCTTGTTTACATAGTAGCGGCGGAGTGAATATAAGGAAGGGATTTTTGCTAGAGTTTTTTTAGTCTGTGAATAGAATTCAAGGAGTGAGAAGAAGAAGAACAGTTTGACTTTACTCATTGGATATATATTTGTGTTGGCGATGAGTAGAATGTTTACCCTATTAGAAGTTGATAGTGGAGTTGATGATAATAATACAAGAGCACCAAGCATTGCGGTGGAAATCACGAAAGGTTCACGGCTTTGTCTGGAATTGGATGCAGTATATGCAAGATATGTGATATCCTTGAGCAAATTTAAAATGGAAGATCAATTATGTTTCGTCACAAAAGTTGATATAGCACACGTGAATAGACTTCAACGTGCTTTAAGTGCATTGGTGAAACATATGAAGACAATAAACAGTATTGCTTATTGTACATGCTCTGTATTATTGATGTTCTTGTTGTTTTAATTATTCAATAAAATTGTTTCGAAATCAAAAATGTTCCCTATCTTTTCAGGTTAGGGCTAAAGAGTCGGGGTAAGTATAGAGTCAGCAGTCGGAGTGAAAGGATTGAAAAATGAATAAATTTGAGAAAGAGAGTATTAGATCAATTCTAGTTTTTATGGAAAAACATTTGATTTTGGATGATGATTTTCTCGAGTTATCTCTTAAACGCAGGATATTCTCTTGTCAGGGAACACTTGACAATATAATGAGGAGGGATTCTCCCCCATTGGACTATTGTATGAAACTTTTAAAATGTGATTCAAATGCATATAGTCAATTTATTGATATATTAATTGGAACAAAGCAGAATCATATTGTGGATATACTTTTGAATATATTGCCAAATGGATTCAATGTAGATGGCTCCCCCCATCATTCGAAAGAGGTAACGTCACAGAGCTACTCCTCTCTCCCACCATTTCCCTCTCATTGAATTTATGGAGCGAGGATGATCAGTTTCGTTTTAGCTGTGAGTGAGTTGACATCGGAAACCGAAAAATGTTCTATATATGTCCATTGTGCATGTACACTCTTGGCAGTTGGAATCAATGTGAGAATTGTACAATTATTGATGACTATAGTGAAAAGTGTAAATTATTTAATCATTGTAAATTACATATAGGCTATGCAGTACAAATTAAAGGATGTAATTCATGTCTTTAGGAGGTGTGTGACTCTCATCCTAGAGGGCACCTGTGCTCCAATTCTCACTATGATAAATGTGATCAGTGGGAGAATACTTACCTCGCTATGATTGGAAAGAATCCTAAACGTGATTTTGGTTTATTTCTACGAGATTGGTATCGTCGTGGATTTAAATTATTCTGGGAAGATGAATCTGGTCTACGATTCAACTGTTGGTGTAACAAGACAATCTGGTTTCTACATCATCGTTGTGATGACACCACCTACTATGATTATAAACCAAGTGATTTTTATTTGGCAGTTACCGAATGTGATTCACCAGTTGAAAACATTGTATTTGATATTGCCTCAAATAGACAGATTGAAACTCGTGAATTTCATAATATTAATGCAAATAGTATTATTGACTATACAAAGAGATATGACAAGAGTGAAGTTACATTGTACTGTAGAAAATGTGACCCTGACTTTGCAGTCAATCAAGATCAATATACAGTGAATCCAAATGATTTAACAGCATTAGTGGTTCACGACAGTTGCCTATACATCGAAGATGAAGAAATCTAAAGTGAAGATTTAAAGACATTGTTGTATATATATATATGCATTTTATTAATAAACAAATTCACAAACATTTTTTAAGCACTTTACTCTTAGGGCACTGAAATCAATACTATATAGGTCTGAGAGGATATTTTCAACTAGAAAGTCATTCAGACGGGGATTGTCAACATAAATGTGGAGAAACTGCATGTAAGTATAGCCACGACATCGGAACACAAAATATAGTAGTGCGTGGAAGCCACAGCTTTTAGTCGTTAGATCCTGAACCCTCTTCCGATTTTGAATAATAGTTTTCCCACTGCTCTCAATATAGTTGCTTAGGTGAGGCGTTTAGAATGTATAGGGTAGACCAAGAGGATAAAAAAATTCAATCGTCTTCAGTGTTTGAAAGATGCACAGCCAATGACCCGTCAGCACAGTCGACGGACTGCTATTAACAATAATCAAGGTATTGTTGACACTTTGAATTTTTCCAAGAAAGTCTGGGGGTAGACAATAGGATTTGTACTGAGACATGTAGGGGTCCATATTAAATACATTGATTATTTGACTGGTGTTCATGGCGCCAAGTCTAGTAGAACAATGCCTTCGGGAGTGATTTCCCAATAGGTTTCATATTGATTTAGTGAGATTAGGGCAATACTCTCAGCCAATGGGTAGGTAAATGTACACTCTAAACGCACACTCCCCGTACGTAAGATACTCATATCCTGCGTACCAGACAAATCCAGTACGATGATACCAAGTGTTTTAGCAAACATTTCTTCGGTTATACCATTTCCAAATAGTTGTGAGTCATGATCTAGGGTTTGCATGGTCAGCTCATACAATGTTCTATAGGATTTATCAAAAGATAGATTGTAGAGTGGAATGCCGTTTACTTTGCACACAAGAGATGAAAGTCCAAACATCTCGAACTTATGTGGACATTCTGTCCATGATCCTATTACACTGGCACTCTTTACAAATGTCAAAGCCAATTTTGACGGGATTTTGCCATTGGTAAAGGTTGAGTCGGTGAACGTGCGTGAGCCCATTGTGATATGACGTTGATTGGTGATTGTGTGAGGACCAAGTAGTTTAATATAGTTGCCATTGGCTCTCAGTTTTTCCACGGCCAAAGCAACAGAACTCATAACCTGCTGTGTGCGTACATGTAGTAGTGCCGAGGGCAGGGAGAGACTTACATCAGGATTGGCAGCAAGTTCCTTTCTCAATATGAAATTGGAGAGTGCTAGCGTCAGTTTTATATCCACTTTAATATCGGGCGGCATCCAGTGGGGTATATTAAAAATTTCATGATACATTTTTCCACCTAGATATAATTCACTAGTTGTAGCATTTTTAAGTGCATCTGTACTTTCAGCATAAGCAATATATTCATATCCATTGGAGGTGCCTCTCAATTCCTTGTATAACTTGGGTGTCATCAGGATGAATTGTGTATTGCTCGTATAATTTTAGAGATTGTTGCTTGTGCTCACCAACGTGCCATTTATGTAGACACTGATTTGACGAAATATATTATGTAATATAGAATTTTCATAGGATATCCCATCCGTCCGAATTTGTATTGTATTATCGGATTTCCAAACTTTTATTTGCAAATCTATAAATTTGGACGACAAGTCGATAAAGTAGTCTTCATTAGAATAAATTTGAAAGTGGATATTATCGGAGAGGGGTTGTTGTGGATAAAATTGTTCATAGTATCCATGCTTGACACTCACATCAACATTTTCAGCATTGAATAGATTCAATGAGGTAGTGATTGAAGGCCGAGAATCTTTATGTGATAGGTAGGACATTTTAGGAGAAGAAATCTAGTTTCGATCTGACAATTTTCTTTCTGGGACGCCTGTTTACAGCACGTGTCGGCTTTTTCCTTCTTTTCTTTGACAAGAGGGGTGATGTCTTTCGTTTCCGACCTGAGTGGAGACTGTAAGGGATGCATTGTTTCTTGACCTTTTTAAGCCTTTACCATTTTGTTTTAATTTCTCGCCAAGGGTTCGCGCACTGGACCTGAGATTTTCAGAAGCAATTTTTTTTAAATCCTTGCCAGAGCCACAATCGTATAGTGTAGAGGATGCAAAATATGTTGCAGCCGGTAAAAGATATTTTCTAGCCAGTGGTAGTGAAGAGCGAAACAGCTTAGCAAACCAACTACCAATACCATAGCCAGACATTGACGAGCGACCTTTGTAATAGTCCAGTCCATTGCCCTGTTGTCTTGGACCAAGAGTATTAACATAGTAGTCAATATCAGGACAAGTGAATACCACTTTTTTATTAGACATCTTGTTGTTGAATGATGGGTCGAAAATGGAATGTAATCACAGCCAAACCTCTTGAAATTGCTATTGGATCACCCAATTCGGTTCTTAGTGTTAACTGACAGAGTTCGAAATAGCAAGTGTTTACGGGAATATACTGAAGATGCTTTATATTGTAGTGGTGAATATGATCTTGATTGGTTTTTCGTTCAAGAACTCGTGGGAGGGGAACATTTGAATTACCAACCCGAGATGTTTCCACAAATGAAGCGTAGAGAAATATACAAGTGTCCGTGGAGAAGGCAGGCGGGTAGTCAGCGAACATGAAATTAGTGTTTCCGGCACTTTTACCATTGATTATATTGAGCTTAAAGCCAAGAACATCCTTTAGATTGTCGTTGAGAATAACCTTTTCACTGGCAATAGGTAAACTAATGTAGATCTTACCCTCCTCCTTTGAATAGTTGAAATGAAAAGCTTCCTTTTTACGAGGGGAAATTCTTTTATTAATGGAACGACATAAATCATTAATACAGGTGAGTTTCTCGTAGGGTAATTCAATATATGGATAATCCATCCAATTGATTTTTTTAATTTGTTCTTGATCACTTGTCGGTGGAGGCGGCCAATCATAGGGTCTAATTTTTATTTCATACTTACGATCCTTTCTCAGGATGTCATGGGTATTTTTGAGAATAAAGTCGACAAGAGCCACTTCATACTTTCTATTGTCGTCGAATTTGATGGTGGGGGAGAGTTTTGTCCAAAAATCACTTGTTCTATTCAAGTCACTGTAGAAAGGATCAGAAACATTGGACATGAAAGTCACATAGAAATCATTGGGCATTGTCAATATTTTCAGCACTGACCCAAGAATCAAAATCTGAGTTGTATCCTAGCCAGCGAACAAGCAACTGTCTCTTGCGATGGCGTGTACGACTCTTTAATATCTTTTCAATTTGCTAAATTTCGCTAGTGTTTCTAACTTTTTGCAGCTCATATTCATAAAAACCACCGAGAATCTCATCGTCTTTAGTGTCTCGCAGCCAAGATGTTATCGGCACGGTATCCAGAATTTTGGACACTTTAAAAAGTTCAATGCTCCATGAATAATTCACCTTTTCAAAAATATTGGTGGTTCTATTAATTCAAACAGTGTCACCAACACTAAATTTCTTCTTCTTTTTCTTCTTCTCATTGTCATTTAAGAATTGCTTTAGAAAAGTATCAAATGTATTTTCACTGTAATGAACAGTCATTGGTGTAGATTTTGACAGAGATCGATGGGGTCATTGATTATAAATAAAAATGATTTTATCTAAATCATAAATAAAAGCCGGTGTATTTTTAAATGTTCAATATCTTGAAATTAATAGACGAATTGTTCTTATTAATCGTTCAGCCAATGCAGCCTTTATCGGGCTGTGACTATGATCAAGTGTTGTATTATATTTCAAAAGAACCTTTTGCACAAGGTGATTAACAAATTCACTGCCACGATCCAATTGAATTTTTCTATACGAATCCTATTCTAGAATACTTTCAATGGCTCGAGCAACTTCGACACCTCTGTTTGATCGTAGTGGAATGGCATAGGCATAGTGACTAAGGACACTGATTGCCACTAGAATATATTTTTAGGGGGCATGGTCACGTTGTTGAACTACGTCTAAAGTTAAAAGATCTATTTGCATTATATGCAGATGGAAAAAGGCTTTAGTTTGTCGATATTGTTTACTGCGAAGCCTGTGATTTCGATGCAGTGTGTAACTCGATTCCTTTTCTAGAGACTCTTTTGCATTTTTCAATGTGGTGCCTGAGACAGATTTGGAAAGTGGTTTGGGAGAACTTAAACTTCCTGCCTCGCCAATATTTTCATAGACACCTTTCAAAACTTTATCCATTTTGAGCGTAAACAGGTAGTGTATTGTCCACTCCCCTTTTTGCACACTGGAGGGTGAATAACTTAGTCTTTACGGTTGACTAGCAGCCACAGGTGTTTTAAAATCAGTGGCGCTGCTAGTATCTTCAAATATTGAATCTTCTTCTTTTTTTAATGGTGTTGGAGGAGGACTATATTCTCTTAGTTTCTTTAGAATTTGCTTATTGCCAATAAGACTTTTGGGGAAGTTTGATACACACAGAAAGGTGTATAGATTATCGTCAATCGATAAGAGTCCTTTACGATTCGTCACCATATCACAAATTAAATCAACTAGATTATAACTTTTTTCCCTGAATTATAATTCGTTTCCCTGTGCTCTCGACTTGAACTTGATCACCAGTTTCCAACATGAGATATGATAATACTCTTTTACTCTGTTCTCGATAGGAGAATGGCAATAGGTTTCCAATTTTCAATACTATCGAATTCAATTCCTTCTCCATTGATTGCACTGCAGAATCTTGAGATGTTTCATGTTTAGAGAGATGAGCGACGACAGTGGGTCTCTCACGATATGGTTTATGTTTGTCCACACGTCGCAATGCATCTTGAAGTAAAAGCAGTTTTTTGTCATCGGCAATATTCTCGTCGTTAATGAATTTCCTTAGATTGTCTTCAAAATGTTCGACGGGTGAGAGGACAAGTTCAAATGGTGTCAATTTATAGGGTTTTGCCATTCTCACTAGAGAAAACTGTTTACAAGTCCTGCAATTATCGGTAGTAAAAGTGTGAAGAAGCTACCGCCTGCTTGAAGGGGCCGTGTTGTTTTAATTTTTTTTACCTTTTATTTAAAAGCCAAGGCGCGTACAGTGGAACGACGTTGGTTTTTCTTTTTTCTAAAACCATCTGGCAGTTGAACATTGCCCTCAGTTAAATTTAAACAAAGTTCAGATATTAGATTAATGAAATCATTGTCAACCCCATGTTTGAGTATAGCCTTCCTAAGCAATGGTTTTGAAGTGCTTAAAACGGAAAACAGATGCCGTTGTTCGTGTAGTTTCTTCAGTGTCATAATGGTGACTAATAGTCTTTTCTACTGTTAACCGGAAGATATACAGTAATTTCATTGTTGAAAATGTCGGTGACTACACGTAGATCCTCGGGTGTGCTCTTATTAAGATCCAGCAAAATGTACCGGTTGGGTTGGATAGTCGCGTGTGTTTACGCTTACAAAATAATTTTTGGTGCACGGAGTTATATCTTATTTTGGATTTTTTGGCGCGAGATAGAACAACGCGCGAATCGATAGATAATATAGACGGTGCAATTCAAAGCAAGTATTTGCACACATTTGTTCTGATGAAACAGATTGTGTAGAACCAGAGTTATGGAAATGTGTTCATGATGGGAGCAGACAGTGAACAGTTGTAGCTTTTCCTGCGAGAACTGTTCAATGAATTCAGCCAAATCATTAATAATCAACCACGAGTTCGATTCAATACTATTGAAAACATCAAGTCCCCGTATGAATTGTATTGATACGGATGTGACAATAGCTTTTATTTTATCAAAGGACTCCTGCCAAATACTATAGCAATAGTAGATTTTTTTCGGTTTTTCCAAAAACATTTTATCGCAATTTTGAATTATTTTAGCTAAAAGTGTTGTTTTCCCCGACATTGAGGGACCGCACAGAAACGATCTGAAGGGTGTTTTAAATTGATACATGCTGCTGCTTGTTGGGGACAACAATCGGACTAAAACTAAATGTAAATCATATGTGCTCAATGAATAAGTAATAATTTTCCCCATTAATCTATCTACTCAAGAACAACAAAAAACAATATGTCACGGTAGCATTTATTTCGGAACTGCATGAAAACAAATATTTGCAGTCAACATGAACTGCACAGCGATAAAAATAACACTTGTTCAACAAGAACAATTGACAAAATTTAATGGTGGTCAAAAGGAAAACTCTATTTGTTCAACATGAAGACATTACAACGATAACACTTTATAAATAAGCACTTATTGTCTTTAAACACTTTTCTCTACAACACTTTATTTACAATAAAAAACACTTTGTCTTTAAAGACCTTCGTCCATCTACAGCACTTTTTTTTGTACAACACTTTTCGGTACAACATCTTTGTACATCACTTGTCCGTACAACATCTGTGACAACAATTTTCTGTACAATAACACTTTCTATACAACAGTAAAAAATACACTTTGAACATGAACTAGCACAGTTGAACGTTATGAATTTAAAAATGTGGGACCCCCCCCCCCGGGGACCGCGGGGCTGAAGGCCGGCCGGCCGCGGGCGGGACCCCCCCCCCCCCTGGGCGGCCGCGGGAAGGGCCCCCCTCCCTCCCCCGGGAGCCGCGGTGGCGAAACACTAGAATAGTTGTCCGTCACTGCTATGGGTTAGGTTAGTGGTTGGGTTAGTGGTGGTGGTGGTTAGTGCTTGGGTTAGATGAGGTTGAGTTAAGGTGGTTAGATTGGGTCAGGTTAGTTAATTTATGTAGAGGTTGGAGCATTTAATTTATGAGAGGTTGAGTGGCTAGTGGTTGGTCAGATTAGGTTAATTTATCCAGACCAAGTTGATTGCGATAGTCAATGCATTCAACTTGATCTGAAATACGGTAGTGTCCGTGGGGTAGGACACTCACACCATTCTCGAGCACATAGACTTTGTCGGATATACACGACATTGCATTCTTATCCACTCTCACAGTATAATTTCTATACTGTAGAGAGCGAATTGCAAGCATTTGTACTCTTGGGACTAGTCTACTTTTTACACAGTTTTTGTAAACACTCATGCTAAACTTACTCTTTACAAAGTATGTTAGTACCCCTTTACACGCCGTCTTTTCGCTTCCACGATGTGTTACCGAGCACTAAATTATGGGACACGAAACCACCCCCCCAGAGATAAAATCACTCCCCGTCTCCGATTTTAACTTTAATAGTTGGGGGCTTGACGTTTCACCAGCTCGGGGTAGAGAGATGGATTCCAGTTGGTGAAATCCATCCGCCAGCTGATGTGCACCCCATTTTGCAAATCACCCAATAAATCTTCAGTCCCATTTACCTTTAACAGCAGAGAATCTGTATCCCCATAGTAAACTTGAACCTCCCCTCCCGTGGCCATTGCACCTTGCACACATTGTAAAAAAACGACAACATGAGCTTTTTTGAAATTTCCATTACTGAACTGCCGCCTACAATATTCTTGTTTAGAACCACATTTTGCTTTCGCCTGTGTAGAGGAACCATGCCGGCCTCTCTGCTCGTGAACGATGTAAAATTGGGGTGGGCAATAATTCGTGCACACTCTAGAGGGTCAGTCACGACGTCGCAGCGAGATCTATTACGAACGCTTTCATACATTTTGCCAAACGCTGAATTTAGAATAAGCTTATACATTTCCTTCTCCACCTTTGAATTTGCCCTAGAGCGTTTATCGACAAAGGTGTCGATAAACGTTTTCAAATAGGGTCGCTGATTGAACTGCAGGACCCTGTGTATTTTGGTGATCTTGAAACCATTGCTCACCATCCAGTGCAAAAGCAAATGGTGAACAACGATATTCTCTTTAGGGTCCAAATCAGCAATCAGTTTCTGTTTAGAGGAGTCCAGTGCATCCCCATATCCTCAACCAATGAACGATTGTAGGGGCTCAGAGAGTCCCTGCTCACGGGCCGATTGATAAAGGGAAAGACAAAATCTTTGACTGAGTCGTGAAGCGCCAGCGGAATGTGACCATCAACTTAAAAGAACCATCCTTGTGGACCATTGTCCTCGACGGTGGTAATGTCGGGGAACTCACAAGGATTCTCAAGCCATTGATAGGTCCCACACGGCAAAGAGTAGTGTGACATTGCCGAGGGGTATAATGAATTCATGTTCAAGGACACTGCATTTGACTTTACACCAGTGCTTTGTCCACTCGGATGGGTTGATAAGATATGATCCCCATGAAAAACGTTTTCTCACCGTATCGAACGTTCCAAAATACGGTGTTCATCTTTGTTAGTGATTAGACCTATGTCCTCCCTGCTAGTTTTTTAAATCAAATTCATCGCTAATGGGGAGTCTGTAAAAATAATAACGAAGATCTAACCTAAACTCCGAAGAGATTTGGTCTGTGTTCTTACAGACTATATCCAGCAGAGTTAGAACGTCACTGGCCAAGTACAGTCTACACTAATCCCACCCATTTTTACAAGCCCCCTTGGACCACACCTTATTGGCAAACTCATACACCTCGGCGGTGCATTCACTGTTGGTCAGTGAATTGTGAAAGGCTTCAATTGGAGGTAGTTTCTCCTTGCTTAAACGTGCGCCAGAACAGTAATAGTCGTATGCATATATACCTTTGCAGGTCAACAGGTAAAACATATCACTGTCTGGAAAGTGATGTTTAAGCAAGGGAAAGCTATCAAAATTGTCGCTTTTTTGCACTTGAATCAATTGACTCAATGCCTTGGGGAAAAAACTAAAGGAATCTAAAAACCTGATTTTATTCCAACCCGTATGCCCATTATCCACTGCCTGCCATTTCAGTTCGAGAAGCAGCAACTTCTCAGCTGATTTGGGAATAATGTTGTAGATAAATGAACTATTTACCCATGGACAATCTACTCCCCCTCCCTCCCTATGCATACGTGCCAGTGCCGGTAAAATAAATTTTAAATCATAATTGGAGTTATGAATAAAAACAGGGATAAAAAACTGCTGGCTAACATTTAAATTACACGATTGATGCGCAACCCCCCTAAAATTACTACCCCCCGAGGATATTTCCTGCCATAAGTGATTATGGTCTCTGACTTTCCCCCTCCCCCCACGTTTCCCTTTAGTCCCCTTATCCACTCTTCTACAAACTCTCCCTTGCAAACCCGACATATTTTTTGAATTTTAATCGCGATACGATCCTCTTCAAACAGCACCATTGGATAATGCGTATTTATCACACGAGAAAGAGTACTATTAGCCGTTCAACTTATTTTATCCAGTGCCTTATCCAGGCACTCGGGCCTCTTATACACTGTTTCTATTATTTCTAACAACCGCATGGTGTTAGAACTGTCTCTTTGCGCGTGGGCGTAGGACACTGCAATAGCCTGATGTTCTTTGACTCGGTTTGGAAATTGTGGGTCATTAACCTCCACCAGCTTAGCTTCAAAGTCTAAAGATATTTTGTTGCACTGGAGAAGGGTGTTCTGGAAATTTTTGAATCGTAGAATTGCGAGCCTATAACCGACTGGTAAACCGTTTCACACTGTCTGGTAGCCGTGCAGCCCTCACAATCGCCACTCATATCGGATTTCGACAGACTTTAGCTCTCTAGTCCAAGAATCTAAGGAAGAGCGACACGTGTTGGAACAGGCGTCCCAGAAACGAAATTGTCCGATCGAAACTAGATTTCTTACCCTCCTCAGAATGTCCTACCTAATGTCAGTGATAGAGTCTCAACCTTCAATGACCGCCTCATTGAATCTGTTCAGTGCTGACAATGTTGATGTGCGTGTCAAGCATGGATACCATGAACCCAGTGTTTAACCAAATCAACTGAGGGACCCCTCTACCGGGAATAACCACCTTCAAATTTATTCCAATGAAGACGACGTTACGGACATGTCTTCAACATTCATAGATTTGCATACTGAAAGCCACAGTAACGCCGATAATATAATACCAATTCGGGCCGATGGAATAGCCCTATCAAACATTGTCATATAGCATAACTTAGTTCGTTAAACTGGTGTCTACATTTTCCCTCTAAACAAGAAAAATTACAAGCCATATGCATTTCATGTAGATGACACTCAAGTCACACAAGGATTTGAAAGGAACCTTCAATGCTTATGAGCATATTAATAAAAATGATTGTAGAGATGCATTTAAAAATTCGACAAATAGTGAATTACATCTAGTTGGAAAAATATGTAACGAAATTTTTAATATACCCCAATGGCTACCGCCCAATGTTAAAGTGGATATAAAACTAACGCTTGCACCCTCCAATTTCGTATTGAGAAAGGAACTTGCTGGTAATCCTGATGTAAGTCTCTCCCTCACCTCAGCAATACTTCATGTACGCAAACAACAGGTTATCAGTTCTGTTGCTTTGGCCGTGGAAAAACTGAGAGCCAATGGTAACAATATTAAACTACTTGTTCCTCATACAATCACCAATCAACGTCATATTGCAATGGGCTCACGCACCTTCACCGATTCATCCTTTATCAATGGCGAAATCCCCTCGAAATTGGCTTTGGCATTTGTAAAAAGCGCCAGTGCAATAGGATCATGGACTGAATGCCCACATAAATTCCAGATGTTTGGACTTTCATCTCTTGTGTGCAAAGTAAACGGCATCCCACTCTACAATCTATCTTTTGATAAATCCTATAGAACATTGTACGAGTTGACCATGCAAACCCTAGATCATGACTCACAACTATTTGAAAATGGTATAACCTAAGATATGTTTGCTAAAACACATGGTATCATTGTACTGGAGTTGTCGGGCACACAGGATATAAGTATAGTACGTACAGGGAGTGTGCGTTTAGATTGTACATTTACCGACCCATTGGCTGAGACTATTGCCCTAATCTCACTAAATCGATATGAAACCTATTGGGAAATCACTCCCGAAGGCAGTGTTCTACTAGACTTGGTGCCATGAACACCAGTCAAATAATCAATGTATTTAATATGGACCCCTATATGTCCCAGTACAAATCCTATTGTCTGCCCTCGGACTTTCTTGGAAAAATTCAAAGTGTCAACAATACCTTAATTATTGTTAATAGCAGTCCGTCGACTGTGCTGACGGGTCATTGGCTGTGCATCTTTCAAACAATGAAGACAATTGAATTTCTTGATCCTCCTGGTCTACCCTATACATTCTACACGCCTCACATAAGCAACTATATTGAGAGCAGTGGGAAAACTATTATTCAAAATCAGAAGAGGGTTCAGGATCTAACGACTAAAAGCTGTGGCTTCCATGCACTACTATATTTTGTGTTCCGATGTCGTAGCTATACTTACAAGCAGTTTCTCCACATTTATGTTGACAATCCCCGTTTGAATGACTTTCTAGTGGAAAATATCCTCTCAGACCTATACGGTATTGATTTTAGTGCCCTAATAGTAAAGTGCTAAAAAAATGTTTTTGAATTTGCTTATTTATAAAATGCATATATATATACAACAATGTCTTTCAATCTATACTTTATATTTCAACATCGATGTTTAGGCAACTATTGTGAACCCCCAATTCCGTTAAATCATCTGAATTCACTTCATATTCATATTGATTGACTGGAAAGTCAGGGCCACATTTTCTAAAGTAAAATGTAACTTTACTCTTGTTATATCTTTTTGTATAGTCAATGATACTATTTGCATTCATATTATGAAATTTGTGAGCTTCAATCTGTCGATTTGCAGCAATATCACATAAAGTGTTTTCAAATGGTGAATCACATTCGGTAACTGCCAAATAAAAATCACTTGGTTTATAGTCATAGTAGGTGGTGTCATCACAACGATGACGTAGAAACCAGATTGTCTTGTTACCCAAACAGTTGAATCGTAGACCCGATTCCTATTCCCAAAATAATTTAAATCCACGACGATACCAATCTCGTAGAAATAAACTAAAATCACGTTTAGGATTCTTTCCAATCATAGCGGGGTAAGTATTCTCCCACTGATCACATTTATCATAGTGAGAATTGGAGCACAGGTGCCCTCTAGGATGAGAGTCACACACCTCCTCAAGACATGAATTACATCCTTTAATTTGTACTGCATAGCCTCTATGTAATTTACAAGGATTACATAATTTACACTTTTCGCTGTAGTCATCTATGATTGTACATTTCTCACAATGAGTCTAACTGCCAAGAGTGTTCATGTACAATGGACATATATAGAACATTTTTACGTTTCAGATGTCAAATCACTCACAGCTAAAAGGAAACTGATCATCCTTGCTCCATAAATTAAATGTGAGGGAAATGGGGGAGAGATGAGTAGCCCTGTGACGCTACCTCTTTCGAATGATGGGGGGAGCCATCTACATTGAATCCATTGGAAATATTTTCAAAAGTATATCCACAATATGATTCTGCTTTGTTCCAATTAATATATCAATAAATTGACTATATGCATTTGAGTCACATTTTAAAAGTTTCATACAATAGTCCAATGGGGGAGAATCACTCCTCATTATATTGTCAAGTGTCCCCCGACAAGAGAATATCCTGCGTTTAAGAGATAACTCGAGAAAATCGTCATCCAAAATCAAATGTTTTTCCATAAACACTAGATTTGATCTAATTCTCTCTTTCTCAAATTTATTCATTTTTCAATCCTTTCACTCTGACTGCTGACTCTAGACTGACACTGATTCGTTAGCCCTAACCAAAACGATAGGGAACATTTTTGATTTTAAAACAATTCTATTGAATAATTACAACAACAAGAACATCAATAATACAGAGCATGTACAATCAGCGATACTGTTTATTGTCTTCATATGTTTCACCAATGCACTTAAAGCACGTTGAAGTCTATTCACATGTGCTATATCAACTTGAGCGGCGAAACATAATTGATCTTCCATTTTAAATTTGCTCAAGGATATCACATATCTTGTATATACTGCATCCAATTCCAGACAAAGCCGTGAACCTTTCGTGATTTCCACCGCAATGTTTGGTGCTCTTGTACTATTATCATCAACTTCACTATTAACTTCTAATAGGGTAAACATTCTACTCATCGCCATCAACACAAATATATAACAAAATGACTAGTGTCTAACTGTTCTTCTTCTCACTCCTTTGAATTCTATTCACATACTAATAAAACTATACCAAAAATCCTGTCTTAATATTCCCTCTACCACTCCTATGTAACCAGGCCTCTGATTGGCTGAGAAGGAACCATGTGATCTAACTGTTTCCGGGAATCTCATAACATTTGGCTTGAACAACAACAACATCAAATACTATTTCTGGATCATCCATAAAACAGACATAAAAAACATCAAATAAATCGAACAACACACATAACCATCCATGAAAACAGACATAAATGCGAGAAAGACTCTGTTTTTCAAATTCTCACTGAAAAAAACCATAAAACATCCATAATTTGATGTTGACATCCGAGAAAAACTTCAAATAAATCGAACAACACACATAACCATCCAAGAAAACAACCATAAATTTGAGAAAATTCCTGTTTTTTCAAGTGAGAAAATTCCTGTTTTTTCATTCTCACTGAGAAAACCATAAAACAGACATGAATTGCTGTTGTTGAAAACAGACATCCATAAATGTGACAAAGTTCCTGTTTTTCAAATTCTCACTGACAAAAACCATTAGACATCCATGAAAAACATCAAATAAATCGACCAACACACATAACCATCCAAGAAAACATCCATAAATGCGACAAAATTCCTGTTTTTTCATTCACATTGACAAAAACCATAAACCACGTGGTTCTATGCCCATATATGGTGTTAAAAAAAGTTGTAGGTGGCAGCAGGGGTGAATCGTGGGGGCTTTAGGGTCACTTCTACTTCAGAAAGCCTTACTGTAATAATAATGGAACTTGCAAAAATAAGGAATTTGCTTTTTTCCCAGAAAAAAGATCCTCCATGCATGTTTATTTGCTTTTTTTCTGTTTGATTTCTTTTCTTCAGGGGTGATTGTATATAAGGAACGGTCGCACATAATCAGCAGAGGGCTCATTTGAACGAAATTGAAAGTCCTAGCATCCTTTATCAGTGACCAAAAAGACTGTGCCACAGGAAAGTGGAGTTTTCTGTCATTATGTGCCACCAAACTACAATATTGCCCGTGAGGGACAAAATTACTATCTCTTTGACAATCCTGAGATAGCCATTTGATTTATGAGCATCAAAAAACTATACATTGAGCTTTCCAGTTATAGAGAAAATAATACTGCATGGTGGCGCATTCATTCCTGGAAAGTCAAATAGTCTAGTCAATGTAAGAATGCTTAAAGGGGAAGATCAATTGACTAAAAGGTAATATGTGCATGCAACTAATACTACTACCACTGCTGCTACTTTCATTGCTACTACTACTACTACTGCTTCTTTCATTGCTGCTACTACTACTACTGCTATTAAACTACTCCAACTACCTTACCTTAAACTGCATGTCCAGTGAGATAAGGTGGTGACGAGCCAGGCGCCAGGTCCCAAGCTCCAAATACCCAAATCCATTCTTGAGATACACTCTTATGACAATCTCATTCACTTAATGTTTTGATTTTGTTCAAATTCCCCTCAATTTTCTATCAAATTTTCACCTCCATATGCCTAGCCTTAACAGTGGTATTATCATAATAGCAGTGGTAGTAGTAGGGGTAGTAGTAGCAGGCATAGTGTTGTAGCAGTAATAGTAGTAACAGTAGTAACAGCAGTATTAATAGCAGTAGTAGCAAGTAGAAGTTGCCTTTTGGTCAGTTGAACATCCCCTCATGATGACCCAGCAGTTTCATCTTAGTATGGCAAGCCATTCCAAAAATACTGCTGATACACCCTTTAGACAATCTTTATGCAAGTTGTATGTCTTGATTTAGTTCAACTTCCACTCAACATTTCCTCAGATGTTCATTACAATATCCCCAGCCTTAGTAATACTCACTACAGAAGCTATACTCTTACAGCCTTACTCAGCTCTTACAGCTCTTACAGCACTTACAGCTTTTACACCCTATACTCAGAAGCTATACAGCCTTAGTAATTCTCACTACAGAAGCTATACTACAGAAGCTATCACTACAGAAGTAATACTCTTAGTAATACTTAGTAATAAAGCCTTAGTAATACTTAGTAATACAGCCTTAGTAATACTCTTAATAATACTTAGTAATACAGCCTTAGTAATACTCTTAATAATACTTAGTAATACAGCCTTAGTAATACAGAAGCAGTAGTTTTATTGATAGTAGTAGTAGTGTGCAAACATTGCCTCTTGGTCAATTTATCATCTAGATAAGATAAGATAACTTTTTATTTAACAAACAAATTACATGAATAAATTATTTTCTAAACTGGCCGACGGGGAGTAGGGCTCGATGTGTCGGCCAAAAAAAATCTAAGTTCATAAGTTTATTAAATTCATAAGTTTTATTATTTGCATTCACAAATAAATAAATAAATTAAACAACACTTCTGTGCGTGGAGAAAAACCTATGGGGGGTTCGCAGTTGCATGAAAGTCCACATAACTACTTACCTATTAAGTCAACTATTTACTTAAACCTCAACTATTTAATTAAACCTATTATAAATAAACCAAAAACCATTAAACTATCACCTGTATATTAAAAAATATAGATAAATAAAGGAATAAAGAATGAAATATAATAATAGATAAGTAAAAATATAAAAGAAAAATAATAATAACAAATCAAGTCTCCATCAGTAGTAAGCGCCCAATTACTTAAAAACCTACACGCAAACCTACGCTTAAGGCATGGATATGTGTGTATATTTTCAAGTAATTGGGTTACCAAGGTCATTTGCCTGCCAAGAGGAATGAGTACAACTTGATTGGTGATTAGGAGTTGAATATTTTTTAGGTTAAATCCGTGGTCATTCATCTGTAAGTTGATTAGTAGTTTTTTTTTTTAAACTTGGCTAATAGGTTTTTCAACCTATTACTACGAATGCTACATGCATTCCATTTTTGGAACTAGGAGCGAGATTTTGTGATGCTATAAGACTGGTTTCGTTTCATGGGTTCATTAATAGAAGGACTAATGTTCTTGAAAAGGGTAATTACTTCTTTAGTTTACGAGATTTGCGAATTTTTTTTGCGAAAAGATATTTGCGTAAAGGTATTGCGAAGGTTAAGAATGCCTCACGGGTAATTAAAGAATGAGATGCTTGCATCAAAAATACAAAAAATAAGCTCAGATACTTAATAGATTTGACGCTTACAAGAGACATTGCTAGAAAGTATTCAATAGCTTAATTGAAAAGTAACGATAGAATGACATTGTGACTTGACCTAGCTTTACCTCGCCAATGTGGTCTGTATAATACATAAGTAACGTTTGAAAAATATTGTCAATTTAAAAAGAACTGGCTGAAAAGTGTTTTGCGGGGTAGGGGGTTGCTTGGTGGGGTGAGTTGCACGAGGGTTCAGTTAATGGGGATACCGTTGCACGGGGGGTTTCGGTTATACACGGGGTTCAGTTACAAGGGGGGTTCAGTTGCACGGGGGTTGAGTTAAATGGGAATTGAGTTCCA